>NC_067123.1:3889729-4058218 GCF_021347895.1 Acanthochromis polyacanthus
TCGTCTTTGCAATTTTGGTTCTAAAGCACATTTTGGTGATTTGGTTTCATCCAGTTTGGGGACAAAAACAACCCTGTAGGCTCTTTTTTAATGCGAGTTTCCTACATTTTCTTGAGCTCGTACAGTAAAATTAAGTCTTCATCCACACTCTACTTGTGTCTCATTTAAATGTCAAGATGGTGCAGATTTACTGTAATAACTCCACATTCTCGGCCCTTTGTCACGTTAGAGACAAAACTCTTGTGACTCGTCTCAGCGTCCACAGAGGGACTGGCTGCATATTTATCTCGCTTTTATTCTGCCTTCTGAGCTTCTCCAACAAGAATAAAGGAGCAGCAAGCAAAGAGCAGCACATGAGAAAAGTCAAAAAGCTGCAGCACAAAGTACAAAACTTCAAACTACAACCAGACCAGAGGCTCTGAGAAGCTGCACAAGAAGCTGGTTAGCTGAAAAAATGTCAGCTTCAGCATGACAGGATCACAGTAAGATGCTTAAATTTAGCAGAGATGCTGCAATGTTTAGCATGTTTAGCTTCTGTTGGCATGTTTAGTTCTGATTAGCAGCATCATGAAGTTTTACTAAGTCTATGCACGCTAGCAGAAAAACTGAAACATTAATTGTCAAAAATGCTAAAAGCAGAAAACCACATAATGAGAATAAAAACATGCATTTAAATGCATAATTTTGAGTTTAAAATCAGTAAAGTTGCATGTCTTAGTGTTTAAAATGCTTAAAAATGAGTAGAAGTATTGATAGAGGAGGATAAATGTTGCACAGATTTGTCCACAAGGAGAAAAAGAAAACGATACTGCACAGATTCTGGTTTTCATTAGTCAGAGTACCTGTTGATATTCATCATCTACAAGAGACACAACTAAATACACTGATAAACTCAAGACTGAATCTGCTGTAAAACAAAGGTTTAAACTGCTGCTGCTTAGATCCTGATCCATCCTGTCTCCATGTCAGGGATCATTTATTATTACATGTAATTAAGGTGGATTCTGTTGTTCTAAGTGTGTGTTTTTGTTTTGCTTTAGAGGTTTTTTCTGCTGTTTGGTGCTGCAGTCGTTGAATAAAGTCTTAAGAAAAACTACAAATATGCAGCTTGAGCATGTCCATCCATTATTTTCTCCACCTTCCTACTGATGGGGAATCACATTTTCACCTTTTCCTTTATAGATTTCATCATGCAGTGCATCTGTAAATGGACTTATTTATAAAAATATTCAAGTTTTTGCTGCAACTAATTCTAGTAAAAGTCTTTATTGAGGGACTTACACCAGACAGAAACACCAGAGACACATATTTGTTGACACTATACTACTTTCTATACATTCAGAGGTGGCATCCATGCACAGTAGGTCATCATCTGCATATTATATTCACACACACTGCAGTTGGTTAGATCCTGATCCATCCTGTCTCCATATCAGGGATTATTAATTATCATTATGTCTAATTAATGAATCTGTTGTTCCACGTGCCTAAAGGTTTGAATTTTTGTGCTTTAGAGACACTTTTATGGGTTCCAGTTCTGATTTATGCAGCAGGTATTTAATAAACTCAGAGAAAAAACTAGAAATATGTCCCTTGTGCACATTCATTATGACAACAGGATGCAGTTCAGACTCGTGTTGAACGTAAAAATGACCAAACTGTAACAGAAAGCTGTTTGCAGTCTTTACTTACGTGACTAAAACCCTTCAGACCTCCACTGTTTCCTGTTAATCTGATGGTATTGGAACATTGTGTTCACTTTTCTGCCAACATCGCGATGGTAATCTTACTAGAGATGCATCGTGTCAGAACTAAACTTTAGAAGTTTGAGCATCTCCAGACGCTTGATTAAATCTGAATCCGACAGGTGCAGCTTTAAGATTTAACCTTTAAAAGCTCCACATTTTGAGCAGAACATGATCTTTGAAGCTTTTTACACCACAGGAAGGAATAAATCAGGTTGGGACTAAACAGGAGGAGTTGTTAATGTTAGCCTGACACCGTATTTGGTTTGTCGGCTGCAAAGACGTTCGGGAACTTCGTCTCCGTCAGCAGATGGAAGGTTTGACACAAGTTCTGAACGGTTTTAGTAAATTACATCTGTTGCTTTAACCTGCTTTAGTTAGCGCTCCACGTTTTAAAGTCCTGGGTGAAAAAGAAGGTGATTTGGATGTTTTAAACCTTAATGACTCTGAATTCCTTGGTTTGAAGCGTAAACAGAAATGCTGCGAGTTGACATTTAGCAATTAAAGCTTTAAGATGCAGGAAGAACAAGATATAAAGACAAACTGAGGAGGAAAGAGGAGTTTAATGCTCCATTTCTACACCACTATGTTGACCGTTTATCTTATTTTGACTTCAAACGTGTCTTAAATTAGTCAAATCTGTGCAAAATGACTCAGTATTTGTCAAAAATGATTGAAAACATGTCCAAAGTTAGTAAAAAATGCCTGAAATGAATTACAACTTGTTGAAAATTAATCAAAATCCAGCCAAAATTAATTTTTGTTCCTTAAGAAATGGAATAAAAGTGCAAAATCTCCAAACCAGGCTGGTACTATGTCTCCATAAAGTTCCTGTTAGTGTATATCTATGGATGGATCCATGTTTCTACTAAAATACAGTCTTTGGTCGACATTTCACCAACTTTTGAGGCTCTAACATCAGTAGAATCTGAAGTCAACATTACAGGTTTTTGTTTTTTTGACTTGAAATCCATCCAAAATAACCCATTTTTTGTCCAAAATTATTGAAAATGTGCCAAAATGTCTTTAACCCTTTAAGCTTCAGTCAATTCCAGCTGTTTTCAGTACAAAAAATCGCTAATATTCTATTTGTAAATAAAAAATATGACGAGAAATACAGGGAATATTGGACGCGCATCGCGAGGTGCATTTCCTTGAAAACGACCGATTCGGGGAGTATATACCGTCTTCAAGACATGTTTTGGACAAAATAGTTTACTGGCTTGTGTCGTCTGGATGTAAAAGGTTGGATTATGGCCGTTTTTTGTGGAATCTTTTTTTCTGTGTGTAATAATGAACCCGGAAATGTGAGTCGCGCTGTGTGCGTTGAAGCCGTGTATAGAGAACGGATGGATGAATATTTGTTTTTGTCGGACAAATGTGTTTTTCTCACCCGCTGTGGTAATCGCATCTGAAAGTGGTTTATACCGGCGGATTCATGAGAATCTAAGCTTTCCATCGGCGTATAGTGTTTGTATATTCGCGTTTGCAGCCGTCGGACATTCTTTAAATTCCTATGCAAATTAGTAGGTGTACCGCCGGCGGTTCACCTACGACGCACTGAAGCATAAAGGGTTAAACTTGTCCAAAATTCTAGAAGAGTACTTAAAATGGTCCAAAATGACAATAATACATACTTACTGGCCACTTAAAAATGGAAGAAAGTGCAAAAATGATAATATGTGGCTGGTCTAGTGTCTCCATAAAGTTCCTGTAAGTGTATGTAAATGGATGGATCCATATTTCTACTAAAATACAGTCTTTGGTCGACAATTCACCAACTTTTGAGGCTCTAATATCAGTAGAATCTGACATGGCAAGACAACATTCCAGTTTTTCAGCTTGAAATCTGTCCAAAATGATCAAAAATGTGCATAAAGTGTCTTAAAATGTGTCCAACATTACAGAGAAATATTCAAAATGACAATCAAAAATACTTCTTGGACCCTTAATTGGAAAAAAAAAAAGATGTTTTTCTCCCAAAATGAGCATTGCAAAAGTTAAAAAGACTGCTCTCTGCAGCATCTAATGAGGATTAATCATGCATTTATTCATGTGACAGAAGGTATTTAGACATTCTAAATCGATCTGTTGTCTATAAGTTGGTATAGACACTATGAGGGTTAAAAGGCACGCTTTGGTTTCATCCAGTTTGAGGTAATTTAACATTCAAGACACAGAAAGCTTTATAAAAACCAACACTGTAAGCTCTTTTTATGTGTGTTTTCTACATTTTCTTGAGTTGATGAAGTCTTAGCCCAGATTCTACTCGTGTCACGCTCAATTAAATGTCAAGACGGTGCAGATTTATTGTAATAACTTCACATTCTGGGCCTTCCATAATGAGACTCGTTCTTCCAGTTAAACTTTACATCTGTTCTCCTTGGGATAACAGAAAGAAGGACCACTCCCTGATCAAATATGTCCTACTTGGCCGCTCGGGACCGAAGCACAAGTGTCATTTTTAACAACAATAAAGTCCAAATGTGGACTTTAAAAAGCTCCAGCTGCGTTTCTGCTCTGAGTCAGAGGAATAATATCGAACGCCGATGAAATCTGGGAATCTTTCCACATAGTCTTGGCTCGTTTTTGTTCCATTAACTCCCAAAAACAACCATGTTCCTGTACAACCAACAGTTTTTCATGGGATAAGTCAGTTAATAGAAGCTCATTTTGCCATGTTTTTTGGTGGTGAAGTTTTTAGAGTGGTTTTGCCACTTTTTTGTGGTCATTTTACATATTTTTGCACCAAAATTTGAGTCTTCAGGGTAGCTTTGCATCTTTAGTGATGATTTTGAGTCTTTTTGTGGGTGTATTCACCATTCTGTGATGATTCTGGGTCATTTTGTGGGAGCTTGGACACTGTTTGTGGGGATTTTGTGTCTCTTTGTGGTATATTTACCTCTTTTTTTGGGGGGGGGGGTAAAAAGTAAATATACCACAGTTGCAGTTTTTCATACTGAAAATGTGAAGTCGTGCCAAATTTGAATATTTCAGGATAGATTTGCCTCTTCTCTGGTGATTTTGTGTCTTTTGTGATATATTTACATCTTTTTGTGGTAATTTTCTTTTGTGCTGATTTTGTATTTCTTTGTGGTCATTTGGCCTTTTTTAAAAAAAAAAAAAAATTGGTCTCTTGTTGTGTGTATTTGTTCCTTTTTGTGCAAATGTTCCAGCTTTTTAATTATTTCAGTTCCAGTTTTTACCAGTTCTTCAACCTGAACTGGGACGTTGTGCCAAATTTAAGTCATTCAGGGTAGTTTTGCTTCTTTTGTGTCTTTTTCTAGTAATTCTTGGGCCTTTTTGTGGTCATTTTGCATGTTTTTTGTGCTAAATTTGAATCTTTCAGCGTAGTTTTGCATCTTTTAGTGGTGTTTTGTGTCTCTTTCTGGAATTTTGGTCCCTTCTGCTGTGGATTACAGTTTTGTGCCTATTTTGAGTTTATGCCACAATTTCAGCTGTTTTGTGATCATTTGGTCTGTTTTGTGGTGATTTTGACATGTTTTTGCTGGCATGTTTGAATCTTTCCAACATACGCTAGGTTTGGCTCTGTTTGGGGTGATTTTGTGTCCGTTTCTGGTAATTGTAGGAATTCTTTGTGGTCATTTAGAATGTTTTTTTGTGCCAAATTTGAATCTTCGGATTAGTTTTGCCATCCGTCTATCTGCTGGACTGATGAAGTTCTGAGGCTCAGAAATGATGGAGAAAGTCCATAAAAGTGATAAAATCTGGACCCACCTCTCTGGACTTCAAGGACCTGGAACTGTGGAATATTCCCAGTATGAAGGTTAGAACTCTGGAGATTGAAGAACCAGATGATTTTCTGAGGAGGTCTGGTTGGAGGTTTTATCAGATTTGGTTGACATAGTCGAAATTTTTTGGGGTTCGGATTGATTAATTCTATGTGGAATTACCTTTTGCATGTCATTATCAACATTTGCTGGACATAGAGTGCGTTGATTGGAATGGAAATTCAGTAATTTTCATTTATTGCAGCACTGGAAACAAAGCTGCTTCTCGTGGGATGAATGTCCTCTAAAACCCTGACTGCTGCCGTTTAATACAATCCTAATGAAAGCTTCCACACAGACGGACAAACTCAATTTAGAGAAACGACAAGCCGCTCACTTTGCCCTTAATCACCGAGCCTCCTGATTAAACGCGGCTGATAACGAACGCCGATGTGCCGCCGAAGCTGCTCCTGATCGGATTTAAAAACCATTCCATTCCCTTCGGCTCGCCTCATCTTCCCACCAGCGCCGTCGTTTCATTTAAATGCCGCTCGCGCATCGAGGGAAAATGAAGTTTTGTTTCTGATTAAGGTGCCCGGTGATGGGAACATTTATAACCATTATAGACTAATTAGACGTGGAGCTGCAGGGAGGACTGCCGGTCGGAGCCCACGGGGATCCTCTCTGGAGCCCCAACACTTATTTCAGTGATGGTTTAAATCACGTTTAGTGTTAAGAAACTGCGTCTGCCTCCTGATTTAAAGTATTCTGAGAGGAAAGTTGATGTTTGATGCTGAAAGGTGCATATTTACTCTCTACATTTCAATGAGCGGCTGCTGGTAAAGGCTTCCTTTTGTCTTTGGTTTGATTATAAATTCATCACAGACCGAAGAAAGCTCTTCCAGCCTCTGAACTCTGGCAGGACCCAGGGTTTTCGATCGACCGCCTTTGTTCTCGTAATCATGGCGGCGCTGTATGATGAAAGCCTTCATATCTCAATAAAATCATCTCAAAAACAGGCGACGTGTCTTTGAAGTGAAATCTGGCGGAGGGAATCGAGGGATATGGAAGAGCCAGAACCAGAATAAATATTTGTTAACCCTCAAAACATGGTGGCTTTGCCTCCTTTATACATCGTCTGAAAGCAGAAAAAGCAGCAACAGTAATTAATGAGAGTGCTCACAACCAAACAGTAGGCTAATTTAGCTCGACAGGAAGTTCAGGTGGAAGAAGGCATCGTCTACTTCCTGAAGTTCTTGGACATCACACTGAACAGGCAGTTGTTGCTCCATCACCAGTAAAATTAATGTTGCAGAACTTTAATTACTTAATCATGTGGTGTGTAAGATTTTAACAAGAGCAAAAAAGTACAAACTCTAGAGTCTACGATAACATCTTAAAATGACGGTTGTGTTTGACCTAAATTTAAGATTAACATATTTAGTAACATCAGAGAAAACTAGGAAGTACATAAATACTAAAAAAAAAATAATCTACTGTTGTATACAAAAGACAACCAGTAGAAAAAGAATAGAGACCCGTTAAATAGCAATTCACTGCTCTGGCTTTTCGAACGACATGAATTTGTGTTTTTTCAGATGCAAGTGACAAAGACTTGTGTAACGTTTAATGACCTCAAACCAGAGATGATGCAATTTTTTTTATGTGTTAAGGAATATTTTATTATGTTTTAATGCATTTTGTAGTATTAACACAATATTTTAGAGTAAGACTATTCTATAGTATTAAGGCTTATTTTTATAATATTAAGATGTATTTACAGCATTAAGCAGTATCGTATGCTAAGACGATTTTATAGTATACAGACATCTTTTGTGTTAAGACGTATGTCATAGTATTAAGATATATTTTTATACTTTAAATCACGTAGAATTAAGATGCATTTCATTGTGTTAAGACATATTTTCTAACATTAAGACATATTTTATTGTATTAAGATGCATTTTAAAGAAATGTACGGTTTTGGCTTTTTGAACGACATGAATTTGAATTTTGAGACGCAAACTCATTGAATTGCACCGTTTTCATGGGACTTAGAGGATAAAGCTCTTTTTCTTCCGATCTGAGTGATATCAAGTTCCAACCTGATACCATTTTCCTAATAATTAACACTTCATGTACATTTGACAGCAAGCAGAGAGCATTGTGGGAGTTTAGCGAGCAACGAGCACCATGACAAAGACTTCTGTAACGTTTAATGACCTCCAAGCAGCATTGTGTGTCAGGAGTACAAACGGCTGCAGATTCAGAATGCTTGTTTGTGACAATGTCGGGTTAATTACAGGACAATAGTTCATGGATGTAGCAAAGTTCTGTACAGGAAATAGAACAATAGAGGTTTGTTTTGTTTGGCCTGGATGGTGAAATTTATATTAATGTTGGGTGATGTTTACAAGGAAAAGATGGCTAATCGATGAAGACAAGATTAAACATTAAGAATTTGTCTTCTCTAAGTTTAACCAATCAGCGCTGAGACCTTTTCATGTGTTTGCACAAGTTATTCTATACCGCTAAGATGTGTGTTTAAGATGTATTTTGTTGTGGTAAACGTATTATAATATTAAGATAGTATTTTCGACTGTTAAGATGGGTTTATAGTATTAAGACATATTTTAGGATGCATTTTAGAGCATTGGCAGATATTTTATGGCACTAAGACATATTTATTGTGTTAAGATGTATTTAAAGGTGTATTTATGGCATTAAGAATATACGTTTATGGTGCTAAGACATATTTTAGGATGTCTTTTGTAGCAATAATTTATGGCATGAAGACGCATTTTTCTGCAGACCTATAACTTTTGTGTGTAAATTGTCAAAATTAGCAACAGAACGAGACAAATCCACGAGTTATGGTGCAAAAACATTAAAATAAGGCAGTAATTTGTATCATTCATACATTTAACGGAAGCAGAGTGACGCATCAACATAAATAGACCAAAAAAACAAAGCCAATTTCATTTCTTAATTTTGGAAAAATACAACTCAGTGCGATGAGAAAATCATCACGAAAATGCTTCATTAATTCAAAAACATTGCCACCGATGATGCAACAGAGTTAAAACAACAGAACTACATTGAAGATCATCAGTGGGAGGCAGAATTCACAGTAATGAATTACAGGAATCAGAGTGTTGACAGCAGCTCTGTTCCTCTGATAGCAGCAGCTGACAGCCAGACGCTGAATCCATAAACCGGAATCATCTGACAACCCCAACAAACATCCGAGTAGCGAAGCAAAAACAATCTGCCGGGCTGCTCGGCTCCGTCGTCCTCTGATTGGATTCAGTTTTACATCTCGCTGTCACCGCAGACATCAAGGCCGCTGAAGCATTTTCATCATTCGGGTCTCTGGAGTTCCTGTTTCTGTTGTTTTACCCGACAGGCGTCCAACAATCACAGCAGAATGACAGCTGTATGTGCAACGTATCAAAACCAATCCAGCACGTTTCAGCTTCACGTTGGCAAGAAATCAGAACACGTTGGCTATTAGTCGACATCACAGGTTCCATCGTGGATTTATTTTCTACACACAAAGCTTTATGTTAACCGGATATCCACCTCTTCTTTTAGTCCAGAGAGTGACTTTTGGGAGCAGAGCGTTGCCTTCAAACACCTCCCAACAAAATGTTTTCTGCTTTCCCGGGGCAGTTCAAGAAACCTTTTCATCCGACGCCCATTGAGGCCGCTTTAATGAAGAATCTTTGAAGTTTAGGACACAAAAGCACCACAGAACTGGTGACATTACAACAAAATCTCAAGATCGTCATAAAAAAACAAAACATGCAAAGTCACCACAAAAATACACAAAATCACCAAAACTACCCTGAAAGATTCAAACATGCCAAGAAAAATGTGCAAAAAACAACAAGTACTAAAGCTACCACATAAAAGCTGAATTGCCCACAAAAACGACCAAAAAACCAAAACATTTGAAATCACAACACTCAAGGTCAAATTTACCACAAAAAAAACACTCCAAGAAGAGCCAAAACTACTCTGAAAGATTCAAATATGACAACAAAAACATGAAAAATCACCCCAAAAAGGACCAAAGTCACCACAAAACGGGTGAAGTTGACAAAAATTATTTAAAAAAAAATTCCTACAGAAAGGACCTAAATTGCCATTAAGAGACACAAAATCACCCTAAAAGAGCCAAAACTACCTTGAAATATTCAAATACATCAGCAGAAACTTCACAAAAAGGACCAAAATGACCACAGAGAGACACAAGAGCACCATAGAAATGACCAAAATTACCACAAAAACTGGCAAAACTATCCTGAAACATTCAAATTCGCCAGTAAAGTTGTGTGAAATGACCACAAAATGACAAAAATCGAACAAAATGACAGACACAACAAGTGCCATAGAACAGGTGAAATCGCAACAAAATCTCAAAATTAATCACAAAAATGCCTAAAATGACCACAAAATCACCCTAAAAGAGCAAAAACAACCCAAAAGTAACCAGTAAAATGACCATAAAACGACCATAACCTGGACAGGATTCTCTGTATGCAACACTAACTGGATTTTTTTTAGTTTGCGTGAAGCTTTACGTCAACCAGGAATCCTTCTTTCAGCCCATAGATTGACTTTTTGGGAGCAGAGCGTCGCCTTCAAACGCCTCCCAAACAAAACGTGTTCTGCTTCCCTGGGCCCGTTCAACAAACCTTTTCATGCGACGCTGATTGAGGCCGAGCGGCCACAAAAGGACGACGGGTTTCTGAGGACAGACGGGTTTGTGCCGCCACGTCTGGATGATCTGCCGTCCTTTTGTCTTCACCTGCTGTTGGAGGCCGAGCGGAGCAGAAGGAGGACGAGGCTCCCGGTGGCGCTTTAATGAAGACTCTTTGAAGTTCGCTGTCGTCTTCAAACGTCCCTCCGAGGACTCGTCTGGTTTTCCATCTCTGTCCTTTGAGATCTTCACCTCCTCGTTCCTCGTCTCTGACTAACCAACCGTGATGGTCTCAGTTTCATCACGTCGAAGCCCATTAGACCGGAAACTGCAGGAAATTACTGAAGCTGAATTCTGGTGCAGACGAGCGTCAAGTTTGTCCAAGAATACTGGTAAAAATGCAAAATCTGACCATTAATGTCAAGCTGCAGTGAAAAAAGAAGACGTGAACTGAGCTAAACCACTTCAAAAAGTTCTGTTTGATGCAGTGATTTGATTTAAGCAGCCAAAATGTTATTGATAACTTTATCCTTTACTAATTATTCCTTGGTTTCTAAAATATATATATTCAACAAGAGAAGCACCCAGAGAGCACAGTACTCCTCCAAGGCTGCTCAGTCATTCATTTCTGATGGATGAAATCACAGATATAGATGTACCCACAAACAAAATGACGTTCCACTGAGCACAGGTGTGTTCTGCATGTGTTTGTTATGTACGGATACAGAGTCACCTTATTACAGGGGTCCTCAGTTTACGACGTCCTCGACCTACGGCGTTTCGTCAGAGCTGGTTAAGTGGAACTAGTTGGCGAGCAGAGCGGATGAACACGTCGTCACGCGGCTCTATAAGACGGCTTTGTTTCCATTCTCCGGTTCTGGATTGTGCTACATTCACTAACTTTTTGTCCTTCATTATGGCTCCCAAGCGCAAGTCAGACTCTTCTGATGCTTGAAAGGAAAGGCGTGTCCATGGAAGTGAAATTAGATGGAATAAAACACTCAAGTTGTGAAAACAGTGCAACATGTTCTGTTATCTTCTTCTAAAATGATTCATACATGACTGAAAGAGTTTTCTGAAGAACTGATCGATGTTGTAATGCACAAAACACCGCTAAGTTTTCACCAGAGTTCCAACTTGCAGCAAAAACCAACATACATTGATCCGTAGGACAGAACTCTGAACTAAGTCAAAGACCTCCTGTATGTGACGGGCGGCAGGGATTGACTGGACTCAGAAACACCCCCACAATTTAGTCAACAGTTCCTTGTATCATTTCTGACTGAGACGTCCTGATATGTCCCCAGCGGTGGAAATTTTATCCACAGTTAAAGGATTTTTATGCAATTTTAAATTAGACATGCATTGTGAACCTTTGTAATGATATTGTGTGTATATAAAAAATGTGGAAGAAATCTGCGGAATTAAAGGGTTAAGATTCTGTATAATTACTGTTTTTTAAATTTATTTTCTTGGAAAATTAATTCACAGTTAAAGGATTGTGGTGTCATTTTACATTAGAGGCTCATTGTGTATTTTTGTCCAAATATTTATGTTTATTTCAAAACATACAAAAAAATTGTGTTACGGGAGAGCAAGAGAATCCAAGCACAGACTCAGAAAACTGGCAGGCAAGAGAATAAATGAAAGCCCTTTATTAAATGAAACAGCTTTGTTTTGTCTGCATATCTGCTCAGAAATGACACACACCACCCATGGTGTCATCACTTAAGCTTCATGCACATTTTTTCTTCTTTGTGACTGTGACCATCACCGGCCCTCATGGCAAATTAACCTATCATGTTTATTTCAAGCTGTTTCCTACATTATGCCATTGAGGGCTGTGCACACCCAAGTGAAACATAAAACAAACACAGGACAGACAGAAAGGTGAGGCATAGACAGTGTTCTAAGAGAAAAGGTGCATTTTATTTGTTTGTGCTCTTTAATTCACACCTTAAAACCAGTTACAAATCTAAGACCCTTCACAAACACCAGATACGACAGAATCCCAACTGGATCAATCATGAAGATGTCAGGAGGCCACAAGAAGGATAGATAAAGCAGAGTGAGATCCACAGACACTAACCCAGCAACCTCCACTGACTCAGCAACCGGAGGAACACACTCTATTGAGTATTGGTAGGTGCCGGTGTGGTGGGTCTGGCATGCATGAAAACCTCCACCAAAAGGAGGGAGCTGTCCCCTCCAGCCCAAGGAGGTCCACCCAGCCCCCCCGCAGGAGCCACCAAGCGGAGACCCAGCCCAGGAGCCCGGAGCGACCCCCGCCGACACAGCCAGAGCCCCAAGGCCCACGAAGCAAACGGGCCATAGCGGACCCCCACGGCGCCCCCCCGGCCAAGAACAGACAGGAGAGCAGAAGAGTCCATGTAGCAGTCCAGAGGTGGCAGGTTTGGTGGGAAACAGCTTCTATGATCCAACGGAGGCTGAGTGACTGAGCGAGGTTTAAATAGTGAGGAGAGGTGAGCTGAGTTTACTGATCACTGCAGCTGACAGTCACTGGGGTAATCAGCAGGAGGAGTGAGAGAGAGAGAGACATGAGGAGAGGTGACAGACGGAACCAAACCGAAACAGATCAGAAACAAGAAAGGAGGAAAGAAGGGCAGGGGCCAGAGCAAGATCCTAACAAACTGCATCATAAATATTCAAGACTAAAAACGTGTCGATAAAAACTAAATATTTTTTCAAATTATGATAATTTAGCAAATCCATTTAATCAATCTTTCATGTCAAAATATGTTTTTTTGTTTCTATTTTGTTCACAGTTGAAGGATTTTGATGTAATGTTACATTAAACGTGGACATTCATTGTCTATTTTTATTCTGATATTTGCGCATATTTTTAAAATCTTGAACAAATCTGCAGAATTAAAGGCTTAGGGTTCTGTAAAATTACATTTTTTATTTTTATGTTCTCAGTTCTGCATCATAAGTATTAATGACATTTTTCTGCCCATTTTTTTACATGACAAAAGTAGAAAAAGTTGTAATTGACGGGTTGATTCCAGTAGAAACACTATTTAAATACAGTTTATTATTAGAGATTATAGTCACATTATTAAACTGTCCGGTCAGTAATCACAGTAATCTATTGTTGAAGTAAATTACACTGTAAAAATAGTTTGAGGTTCCACATCTGGATGTATTTGGTGAAATGTTGCAGTAATATTTGTTGTGTTGTGTATAAAGTGGGTTGCATGAGTGTTTCCAGTTGCCAGCCTCCATCTAAAGCATAAAGAGCCTTTAGAAGGAGCAGATCCTCCTCCCATCACGCTGTTATCTCTACAAAGTGTCTCCGTGTTCCACTTCCCCTCCATCCTCCTCCTCCAGCTGCTGGAGCTCTTCCTCCATCACGTCCAGCCTCCTGCAGCTACAGTCCACCGGTTATCTGCAGGAAGATTCACTCTGCAGGTCTGAACCGGAGCTGCAGGGAAGTGAACTTTGCAACACTCTGGGAGTGAACTAAAGGTCAGCGGGAGTCGTTGGAGATAAAGGAGTTCCTCCAGCAGCTCAGATTCAGCTCAGGATTTACTGTTTGCTTATTTAGGACACGGAACTGTGAAATGATTTGGACTGAATTATGAGAAACCACGCCTTTACATTTGGAATTGTTTTTATTTTCACACTCAAAAGTCATTTTATTGGTTCAGTATCTCCAGAAATAAAACTCCTACAGCCATGAAATGTGGTGAGAAAAGTTTTCATCAGATCTAAGTAAATAAATGAACCCAACAGAAATCAAATCTTTAAGTTTTTGACCTCAAAAATGGGGAAACGGTGCAGAAATATTCAAACCAGGCTGGTGTAGTGTCTCCATTAAGTTCCTGTAAGTGTATATAAATGGATGGATCCATGTTTCTACTAAAATACAGTCTTTGGTTGACATTTCACCAACTTTTGAGGCTCTAACATCAGTAGAATCTGATGTGGGGAAAGTTTGACCAGACAAGGTTCCAGTTTTTAGATATTTAGACTTGAAATCTGTCCTAAATGACTTCAATGACCGAAAATGAGTCAAAACTGACTAAAAAATCATCTAAAATTAGTCCAAAATTATCTCCAACTTGTCCAAGATGACTCAAAAATTGCCTAAAGTGACTCAAAATTGTCCAAAACCACTCTAAATAATCTAAAAATAAAAAAAAGGACAAAAACAAATCATTTGCCCTTAAAAATGGAAAAATGTGTAGAATTTTCAACCCAGGCTGCGTCTCCATAAAGTTCCTGTAAGTGCATACATATGAATAAAATACAAACACTAAATGCACTTCTCGTGTGGACTTTTGTGTTGATAAAAACTGCTAATGAACCACAAAGAGAAATGAAACTTGTGCTGTTTAAAGGACATAAAATGAAGTAAAAGCAAAAAATGTGCTGTATTTCTACTAAAATACAGTCTGTGGTTGAGATTTTGCCAACTTTTGAGGCTCTAACATCTTTTTTTTTTTTTTTTTTGAGGCTCTAACATCAGCAGAATCTGACAACTGGCAAGACAGTTTTATTGTTAAAATTATTATTATTGTTATTATTATTATTCTTGAAATCTGTTCAAAAAGATAAAAAAAGTGCCAAAAGTCTTTAAATTCATCCAAAATTACTAACAAATTACAGAAAAACACTCAAAATGATCCAAAATGACGATAATAAACACGTATTGAAGCTGCTTTTTGCAGCGTGTCTGCGGTCATGTGCTGCTGTGTTTGTGGTCCTGATGCTGGCATGCGTGAATCTGACCGTGGATCAGCTTCAGTCTGGGATTCCAGCCGCCGTCTGATCCCACATGTTTCTGCAGCTCCAGATTAATGAACTGAAAGAAAACACTGGAGCAGAGCTTCACGATCCGTTCTCTCCTCCTTCTAGTGCAGAAAAAAAACCTCTAAATCATCAGAACCTCAAAATATGAAGCTAATATTTCTGTTTGATGTGCAACTTTACACAAACTCCTAAATCAAACAACTTAAACTGATTATGAAGCTTTTACTTCTGCAGGAGCAGACCCTGTAAATGTTGTTTCCAGCGTGTGCAGAGTCATGCTTCGTGAAACCTGCTCCATCATGACTCAGCGGATAAGTGACGGCCTGGACTGTGATCAAACCAGCAGACAGCGGGTAAAAAGCTGCTTTTCGTGCAGCTGCTGGGTCTCTTCTGTCTCAGCTGCTCAGCCAAGCTTCAGTCCCGCTGAGCCGCCTCACAACTGCTTTGATTGTCAACCCATAAATGATTCACAGAGTCGTATTTTTAGGCCACTTTGAATGATGCATTTATCAAGTCTGACTCCATATTTTAGCTTCTGCTGCTTTAAAATGCTACAAAATATTCATTTTGCTGCTTCAGTTTGGTGGATTTATAACCCGTCTGAAGGTTTAAAAAGGATCTAAAGGACAGAAAAATGACGTCTGTTAGATTTGAGTCCCAGCTGGAGTTTGTAGAAACGATGAAGTCAAACTATTTAGTTTACTTTTGCTATGAAAACAGTTTGAACATTTTGAAAACATCTGTGTACAAAAGACCCCAAATAAAGTTCTACCTTCATGCTGTGAATATTTCCACAGTTCCAGGTCCTTGAAGTCCATAGAGGTGGGTCCAGATTTATCACCTTTCAATGGACTTTTTCCATCATTTCTGAGCCTCAGAACTTCATCAGTCCAGCAGATAGAACCATGATTCAAATTTATTTATCAAAAAACACATGCAAAATCACCCAAAAACACCCAAATTAGGTAAAAAAGAAGCAAAACTATCCTGAAAGGCTCTAATATGACAGCAAAAACATGCAAAATCACAGAGGAAAGGACCAAAATTATCACAAAACAGGATGAATTACAACAAGAACTGTGGAATATTACTGCAGAAAGGACCAAAATTACCCAAAAAGAGACAGAAAATCACCACTAAAAGAGGCAGAACTACTGTGAAAGATTCAAATTTAGCAAAAAAAAAACCAACAACATGTAAAATGACAACAAAGATACAAAAAAGGTAAAACAACCCTGAAACATTTAACTTTACCAGTAAAAATGTGCAAAATTACCACGAAAAGGACGGAAATGACAACAAAGAGACACAAAAGCACCACAGAACAGGTCAAATACAGCAAATCTACCCCAAAGATTCAAATTTGGCACAAAAAATGTGCTGAATTACCACAAAACGGCTAAAATCACCACAAAAAGACACAAAATCGCCCCAAAGAGAGCCAAAACTACCATGAAAAAATCAAATATGGCAGTAAAAATGTGCAAAATCACCACAAAACAGGTGAAATTGCAACAAAAACTCAAAATTGCCCAAAAAAAATTGGAAAAAAGTGTGACATCAGAAATGACCAAAATGACCACAAAGACAAAGTCACCATAAAAAGAGTCAAAACTACTTTGAAATATTCAAATTTGGTACGAAAACAAGAGACATACAGGCACCAGAAAATCCACCAGAATGACCATAAAGACACAAAAAGAGGCACAATTACCCTGAAACATCCAAATTCGCCTGTTAAACTGTGTAGAATTACCACAAAATGACCACAAAAAGACACAAAAGCACCTCAAAAAGAGCTAAAACTACCCTCAGAGACAGAAATATGCTAGCAATAATGTGCTAAATCACCACAAAAAGACACAAAAGCTCCACAAAAAAGACCAAAATGACCAGAAAGACACAAAAAGAGGCAAAACTACCCTGAAACATCCAAATTCACCAGCGAAATCATGTAAAATCACCACAAAATGGACCAAAATGATCACAAAATCACCCCAAAAAGAGCCAAAACTTCCCTGAAACATTCAAACATGCCGACAAAAACGAGCAAAATCACCACAGAAAGAACCAAAACGAGCAGCAGAAACATGCTGAGTCATACTGAGCAAGTTATAAAGCATCTTGGACAGTCTCTAATTTATTTTTAAATTGGCAGTTTGAGTAATTCTGGACAAGTGTGCACCACTTTTACCAACATTACGACAAATTTCAAGTCATTTTGGGCCATTTTTAACCATTCCACAAACGTTGTTTAGTCTTCCTGGTTGGGTTTCAAAGTGTTTCACATGATTTTCGTGTCACTTTAGACAAATTTAAAGCTATTTTGGCAATTTTGAGTAATTTTGAACAAGTTTCAGATGACTGTGCACCATTTCTACCAAACACCGGACGAGTTTCAAACCATTTTCAAGACACTTTTGAGAAACAGATCCAACAACGCTGAGATAAACGAAACAAAAACACGTATTTATTGCTTTCAGATGCACTTTTCACCTGAAGAACAAACACAGCCCCTCAGCGTTCGTCTTCTTTTTGGTGCTCGATGGCACCTTTCCGTGTTCTCAGCTGCTCTCTATGATGACGATGATGCACAGTTTTCCTCTTATTAACCCGAAGCCGGACCGTAAATCACATTCACGGCGTGGGAGAGAAGTGGGAGGATGATCTTCTCGTCCTCCGCTCGGGTGAAAAATTAAAATATATTTTCTCCAGATAATCTCCTTCATTCTGAGCAGAATAAGTGGGTTTGTGTTGGGAGGCAAACAGATCAGGTGAATCATTCTCTACAGCTCATCATGTCTGATGGGATGAATGAGATCAGGAGTGTGTCGTCTGAACATTTCTCTGTCGGATTCCATAAATACAGAAGTCTGCTTCATTACGATCCTTCCTGCAGGAGACATCCAGACAGACATCCAACGCCAACTTTAGAAGCTGCTCAGATCAATATTTCTAGTCTGACAGCAGGTTGAAGTGACTCAGATGCACCGTTTATCGTTTGAGCGTCTTGATATGTTCACAAGAGTCAGGAAATACTGTAAATTAACTCAAACACATCAGGCTGCAACTTTTCTGCTGCTCGATATGAAAAGAAAACGAATCATTTTCCATTTCACTAATCTAGAAGAGAAGTTCTTGTGATTTTAAGGCTTCTGGATACATTAAATTCATTTATTTTCTGACACTGAGATTGTTTTTCAGTATTAAAATGTATTTTATAGTGCTAAGACACATTTTATTGAGTTAGTTTCATAGTATTAGGATGTTTTTTGCCCTATTGAGATGTTTTTTATACTATTAAGATGTGTTTTGTAGTATTAAGATGTATATTTTATACTGTTTTAAAGACATATTTCACATTAAGAAGTATTTTATAGTATGAAGACGTATTTTTGCTGCATATGTAGCGTCACAGATGCTAATTAGCTGATAGCTAACTCTGGTGCGATCACTTTAAATTGAGCAACGGTCCCTGCAAGAATAAAGAAACAAATTAAACTGATTTAAGTGCATCTTTTTGATAAAAGCAAGTTAGCACTGTCAGTTAGCTCCACATGCAGCCAGCGTAGCTTGACAGATGCTAATTACCCGCTAGCTAACTCTGGTGCAACTGCTTTTAATTGTGCAATTTTCCCTGCAAGAATAAACAAGTAGGCTAAACTAAACCGATTTAAATGCATCTTTTTGACAAGAGTTAGTTAGCGCCGTTAGCTAGCTCCACATGAAGCCTATGTAGCCACAAGGATGCTAATTAGCTGCTAGCTAAGTCTGGTGTGACTACTTTTAGCTGTGCAAATGTTCCTGCAAAACATAAACAAATACACTAAATTGATTGAATTTAAATGCATCTTTTTGACTAAAGTACGATAGCGATATCATGTAGCTGCCTGCGTAGCCTCACAGATGCTAATTAGCTGTTTGCTAATTCTGGTACAGCTACTTTGAATTTACAACCCTTCGTGCAAGAATAAACAAATAAACAAAGCTAAACTAAACTGATTTATATGCAGCTTCTTCACAAAAGCATATAAAGCATATTAGCGCTGTGGTTTAGCTGCCTGGATAGCTTCTCAGAAGCTAATTAGCCACTAGCTAACTCTGAGGCAGTTACTTTTAATTGCGCAATTGTCCCTGCAAGAATATACAAATACGCTAAACTAATTTAAATGCACCTTTTTGATGAAAGCTTGTTGTCACTTAGCCTCATACTTAGCCTTGCAGATGCTAAGAACCTGCTAGCTAACTTTGGTGCAACTACTTTTAATTGTGCAATTGTCTCTTTAAGAATAAAAAATTGACCTAAACTAAACTGATTTGAACAGACCTTTTTGACAAAAGGATGTTAGCGCTGTGGTTTAGCTGCCTTTGTAGCCACAAGGATGCTAATTAGCTGCTGGCTAAGTCTGGTGTGGCCACTTTGAATTGTACTGTCTGTGCAAGAATAAATGAATAAACTAAATGAAACTAAACTGATTTCTATCCATGTTTTTTGACTAAAGCATGTTGGTGCTGTGTTTTAGCTGCCTGGGTAACCTCTCAGTTGCTAATTAGCCGCTAGCCACCTCTGGGGCAGTTATTTTGAATTGTCCCTGCAAAAGTAAACAATCACACTAACCTGATTTCTATCCACATTTTTTGACTAAAGCATGTTAGCGCTGAGGTTGAGCCGCCTGTGTAGCCTCTCAGATGCTAATTTAGCCTCCGGTTGGGCTTTTGTTTTCACTCGTTTGCAGAAAACGAGACTTTCATGGCTCAATTAAAGGAAACGCTGCTCGGTGAGAATGAACTTTGTTTTGTTTTTACATATTTCCTCGCCTGCAGCCCGCTGTGATAATCTGACACGAGGACTTTGATGTGAAAAACAAACCTGACCTTCAGCCTGTTTGTTCTCAGAAACATCGATCCTGAATTAATTCAGCGGAAAAGGATGATATTTGTTATTTCTCACGTCTGTATTTCTTCTATAGCTTCACTAGAAACACCGCCAGACTGAATAAAGCTGTGAGGTTTTAGATTCCAGTCGATCATCAGACCAGAGGACCAGTTTCTGTTTCTAAAGGGAGATTCCACTCAGATTAATCCTCTTTTATTCGGCGTCAGCAGCAGATTAGAGCGGTATAAAAGCTGTAAACATGCAGCTGATGGAGGCGTCAGACTCTTCCCCTCAGCTGGTTCAGCATCAGTTAGTGGTTATAAACTCACAGCGTGTGATGGAGAGCCGCTGGTTTCCATGTGAGGATGAAGAACAGACGCTAATGTGGACAAACAGAGCAGATTTAAGGACGCTCTGGATCTGTGGAGCTTTTTTTAATCAGCGCTGAGACAGATTTATGTTACGTCACTCAGAGCTGCTTTCTAATGATGAGAGCTGAGGGGCAAATAATCGCACAGAATGTGAAATAAAAATGAAACCTGCAGCTATTTTTGAGCATTACTGGATATTAAAGTGGATGCCATTAAAATGCTTCAATGTCGTTCATAATATCTCCAACTACTAACTAGGAATTTATATGTCCCAAGATTTAATACTAGAGGAAAAGAGGGATAATATTTGAAAAACATAGAATATTAGGGATTTTTTCAATTTCTCTGACAGATATTTTCTGCAAAAATATTTGTAAAATTGCGAAATTGTACGATTTATCGGCCATATTTCTCGACTAGACTAGAACCAGAACCTGCGGCTGATCTGAGTCCAGCTGTGAGCCTCTGGATGAGCCTGATTTCCTTATTTAAGGTTCAGATCAGCTGATTTTTAGGTCTCATAATACTTATAAAACACTTGATGTGATCTAAAATTAATAGTTTATTATTGCAAATATGATCGTTAGTGTTTCATTTAGGGGATTTTACATTTTTTCAAAGGCAAATCTTGTAATTTTATATTCAGAAAAATGTTTTAATGTTAAAGATTTTTCCTGTAAAGTTCGAAGTAAAACTCAGATCAGACTTGATATGATCCAAGACTAACAGTTTATTAGTGTAGTTATAATCAAATGTTTAAAAATGATGAATTTACATTTTTAAAAAGAGCTATTTTTTAAATAAAAAACCCCACAAAAAACAAATCAAATCTATTTGAAATAATAAATAAAAAAATAAAGAGTCTATTCATCTCCAGCATTCATTTTTACTGCTTGATTCTAGTCTTAGTTGAAGTTACTTATTTTTATTTTAGCAGCTAAAAAACTATATTAAGAAAAACATTTTTTAAAAAAACATCAAATTTTTTTGAAAGAAAAACTTTTAAAAAAATCTAAAATTAAAAAAAACATGTTTATCTCTCTCTAGCATTCATTTTTAATCTTCTATTGCAGCCTTAGTTTAGGTTGCTTATATTATCTAAACATCTAAAAAATAAATTAAGAAAACATTTAAAAATATATGAAGAGTTCATTTGCAAAAACAGATAACTCTGTTTTGATAAATTTTCAGAAAACTTTTTTTATTTACTTGAGATAAAATCAATCAAACTGAAGTTGAGTGGATTTGACTCAGTAGAAAAATACATGTCAAAATAGAGAAAAAAATAAAATATTAGTATTATTATTTTCTCAAGTTAACAATAAAAAATGAGTTTTCTGAAAATGGAGTTACCTGTTTTTGCAAATGAACTCTTCATATATTTTTCAAAAAATTTCTTTAAAAAAAATCTTAAATAAAAAATGAAAAAATAAAGTGTCTATTCATCTCCAGCATTCAGTTTTCTGCTCTATTCCAGGTTTAGTTTAAGTTATTTTATTTCAGCATCTGAAAAATAAATTCAGAAGAATTCTTTTAAAAATCGCAATAAAAATCTCAAAGAAAAAGTAAATAAAAGTTTTAAAATAAAACATCTGTCACTTTATCATTTTGTTTGGATAAATAAACACTAAACCTGCTTCATGTTTATCCGTGTCTCTAAATCACACGGCTGCTGGTCATACATGTCGGCTCAGAACACGCTACAGGACTGGAGGAGCAGCTGTGGAACATCTGGAACCAGCAGAGCTCTGATTGGCTGAGAGGAAGCAGAGGGGCTGATGGGAGTCTGAGTCTGACAGGCGGCGACATGGGGCTCTTATTATGGGATGTAACAGAGTGTGTTACCGTTCAGCTAATCCTCTGCAGTAACCATGACGACCACATGACCAGGAAGCAGCGGGTCACATGACGGTCAGCGGTTAAACTGCAGACTGTTGATATTTAACATCAAATGAAAATAACAGAAAAGTACCGGCAGCTCATTACCAGGACGGAAGCTTCTGTGAATTCATGATGTGTACAAGAACTTTTTGTTTCTTTTTATGTCTCTACTGATGTTTCTTAAATGTTTGCACTATCTTCATTGCACAAGTGGTCCAGCAGAAACTTACAAGCAGCGTTGCATTTCAGCGATAAATAATTTAATAGATAAGTTACTCAGCAGCCCTGTCACTGACAGTATTTGTACTTTAATATGTTCTGTTATTGGTCACATTTAACCTATCATTGGGAATTTTTAGTGCATATTAGCAGGATGTTTGTGCCATCAAGTGAGTTATTACACGCCTAAGTTCCTCTACATGCAATTAATTAACAGAAAATAGTAGCAGTGAGACATTTTACTGTTTAAAGGGTAAAAATTAACAGTGAAACATGAGCAACCATCACAGTTTTGCAGGAAAATGTGTCAACGACTGCAGCAATTTGAGCTGAAAATTTAAAAAAAACAAACTACAAATGTACAAAATTGAATAAACTGCTGATATCTACAAACAAAAAGTCTAAAAAACTATATTTTGTATGCAGACAGGCTGTGAATTTTTCTACAGTTTAACCAACTTAAATGAAAATGTTTATTTGCAAGCTGCTGGTATTTTACAGTAAAATTCATATTTTGCACAATGGCGATGCCCGACGCTGCCATTGGCAGGGCAGCTCGAAAACAAATTTCATTGTATATGAAAGTGTGCAATGATCAATAAAGTTGATTCTGATAAAGTTCTGATAAATTTACCCATAATTACCTGTGTGTATATATATTACAAGAGTACTCCTGTAAAAAAAATACTGTAAAATATCAGCAAATACTGCAGTTTTGCCAGAAAATGTGAGTACAGTTGTGGCTGAATGAACCTTTTTTGCAGTAATTTGAGCTGAAAATTAAGAAAACAAACATATTTAAGGGAAATGTGAGACTTTCATTAATTAGCCAAATTTAACATGAAATAAAATGCTAATTTACAAGTAAAACAAACACGTTAAAGTTCTTCTATCCACAGTAGAGTGCGGTAATCTGATTAACTGTTTAAATTAATTATATAATTGTCAAAAATGCAGTAAAATGCTGGAAACTCGTGCTGTTTAGTAGGAAATGTCTTCCAGTGATGGAGGATTGAAGCATGTTTTCTGTATTTTGAGCTGAAACTGTTGGATGTTTATGACTTTCCCGTTAAAAGAGGAACAGAAGGAGACCTTTGAGGTGCTCTGATCCTCACAGTCCTGATTTAGTTCCTCTATTATCAGAGCAGCGACCGCCGAGTCACACCGCTGCCCTCCATCCAGCCTCCATTACCAGCGGTCTCCATGGCAACCGGACAGAGTCAGCCGCTTATTATAGGATGGGGCTCAGCTGGCGGGTTTGTCACGACAGGTCGACGAGTCAGAGGGCCAAAGTTTCTGCAAGATCTGGACTCTAAGGAGCAAAATCATGAAGCAGAGTCCACTGGAGACGAGAGTTTTCCTGCAAATAAGTGATGTGAGGGAGAAACAGAACGGAGAGGAGAACCATGCAGCGGGAAAATGACTCCAAAAATCACTCAGACTTCTTCCAAAATGGCAAAAACATGCATGTGCATCAACAAATTTACTGTGTAGAGTCTAAAATAATAACTTTTAGTCCAAAACATGCAGCCACAAGGTGCAGAATAACCACAAAGACTCAAAATCACCACAAAAAGAGATAAATACACCACAAAAAGAGATAAATATATCACAAAAAGAGATAAATATATCACAAAAAGAGATAAATACACAACAGAAAGAGATAAATACACCACAAAAAGAGATAAATACACCACAAAAAGAGATAAATATATCACAAAAAGAGATAAATACACAACAGAAAGAGATAAATACACCACAAAAAGAGATAAATATATCACAAAAAGAGATAAATATATCACAAAAAGAGATAAATACACCACAAAAAGAGATAAATACACCACAAAAGGAGATAAATACACCACAAAAAGAGATAAATATATCACAAAAGAGATAAATACACAACAGAAAGAGATAAATACACCACAAAAAGAGATAAATATATCACAAAAAGAGATAAATATATCACAAAAGAGATAAATACACCACAAAAAGAGATAAATACACCACAAAAAGAGATAAATATATCACAAAAAGAGATAAATATATCACAAAAGAGATAAATACACAACAGAAAGAGATAAATACACCACAAAAACAGATAACTACATCACAAAAAGAGATAAATATATCACAAAAAGAGATAAATAAACAAAAGAAAGAGATAAATACACCACAAAAGAGATAAATATATCACAAAAAGAGATAAATACACAACAGAAAGAGATAAATACACCACAAAAAGAGATAAATATATCACAAAAAGAGATAAATACACCACAAAAAGAGATAAATACACCACAAAAAGAGATAAATATATCACAAAAAGAGATAAATACACAACAGAAAGAGATAAATACACCACAAAAAGAGATAAATATATCACAAAAAGAGATAAATATATCACAAAAAGAGATAAATACACCACAAAAGAGATAAATATATCACAAAAAGAGATAAATACACCACAAAAAGAGATAAATACACCACAAAAGGGATAAATACACCACAAAAAGAGATAAATACATCACAAAAAGAGATAAATGCATCAAAAAAAGAGATAAATATATCACAAAAAGAGATAAATGCATTACAAAAGGGATAAATACACCACAAAAGGGATAAATACACCACAAAAAGAGATAAATGCACCACAAAAGGGATAAATACACAACAAAAAGAGATAAATATATCACAAAAAGAGATAAATACACCACAAAAAGAGATAAATACACCACAAAAAGAGATAAATATATCACAAAAGAGATAAATATATCACAAAAAGAGATAAATACACCACAAAAAGAGATAAATATATCACAAAAAGAGATAAATACACCACAAAAAGAGATAAATACACCACAAAAAGAGATAAATACATCACAAAAAGAGATAAATACACCACAAAAAGAGATAAATATATCACAAAAACAGATAAATACACAACAGAAAGAGATAAATACACCACAAAAGGGATAAATACACCACAAAAAGAGATAAATACACAACAAAAGGAGATAAATACACCACAAAAGGGATAAATATATCACAAAAAGATAAATACACCACAAAAAGGATAAATACACCACAAAAAGAGATAAATATATCATAAAAAGAGATAAATGCACCACAAAAAGAGATAAATATATCACAAAAACAGATAAATACACAACAGAAAGAGATAAATACACCACAAAAGGGATAAATACACCACAAAAAGAGATAAATACACAACAAAAGGAGATAAATACACCACAAAAGGGATAAATATATCACAAAAAGAGATAAATACACAACAAAAGGAGATAAATACACCACAAAAGGGATAAATATATCACAAAAAGATAAATACACCACAAAAAGGATAAATACACCACAAAAAGAGATAAATATATCACAAAAAGAGATAAATATATCACAAAAAGAGATAAATGCATTACAAAAGGGATAAATACACCACAAAAGGGATAAATACACCACAAAAAGAGATAAATGCACCACAAAAGGGATAAATACACAACAAAAGAGATAAATATATCACAAAAAGAGATAAATGCACCACAAAAAGAGATAAATACATCAAAAAAGAGATAAATACATCACAAAAGGAGATAAATACACCACAAAAGGGATAAATATATCACAAAAAGAGATAAATACATCACAAAAGGAGATAAATACACCACAAAAGGGATAAATATATCACAAAAAGAGATAAATACACCACAAAAAGAGATAAATATATCACAAAAAGAGATAAATACATCACAAAAGGAGATAAATACACCACAAAAGGGATAAATATATCACAAAAAGAGATAACTACACAACAGAAAGAGATAAATACATCACAAAAACAGATAAATATATCACAAAAAGAGATAAATACAGAACAGAAAGAGATAAATACATCACAAAAAGAGATAAATATATCACAAAAAGAGATAAATACATCACAAAAGGAGATAAATACACCACAAAAGGGATAAATATATCACAAAAAGAGATAAATACATCACAAAAGGAGATAAATACACCACAAAAGGGATAAATATATCACAAAAAGAGATAAATACATCACAAAAGGAGATAAATACACCACAAAAGGGATAAATATATCACAAAAAGAGATAAATACACCACAAAAAGAGATAAATATATCACAAAAAGAGATAAATACATCACAAAAGGAGATAAATATATCACAAAAAGAGATAACTACACAACAGAAAGAGATAAATACATCACAAAAGAGATAAATACAGAACAGAAAGAGATAAATACAGAACAGAAAGAGATAAATACATCACAAAAAGAGATAAATACACCACAAAAAGAGATAAATATATCACAAAAAGAGATAAATACACAACAAAAGGAGATAAATACACCACAAAAGGGATAAATATATCACAAAAAGAGATAAATACACAACAAAAGGAGATAAATACACCACAAAGGGATAAATATATCACAAAAAGATAAATACACCACAAAAAGGATAAATACACCACAAAAAGAGATAAATATATCACAAAAAGAGATAAATATATCACAAAAAGAGATAAATGCATTACAAAAGGGATAAATACACCACAAAAGGGATAAATACACCACAAAAAGAGATAAATGCACCACAAAAGGGATAAATACACAACAAAAAGAGATAAATATATCACAAAAAGAGATAAATGCACCACAAAAAGAGATAAATACATCAAAAAAAGAGATAAATACATCACAAAAGGAGATAAATACACCACAAAAGGGATAAATATATCACAAAAAGAGATAAATACATCACAAAAGGAGATAAATACACCACAAAAGGGATAAATATATCACAAAAAGAGATAAATACACCACAAAAAGAGATAAATATATCACAAAAAGAGATAAATACATCACAAAAGGAGATAAATACACCACAAAAGGGATAAATATATCACAAAAAGAGATAACTACACAACAGAAAGAGATAAATACATCACAAAAACAGATAAATATATCACAAAAAGAGATAAATACAGAACAGAAAGAGATAAATACATCACAAAAAGAGATAAATATATCACAAAAAGAGATAAATACATCACAAAAGGAGATAAATACACCACAAAAGGGATAAATATATCACAAAAAGAGATAAATACATCACAAAAGGAGATAAATACACCACAAAAGGGATAAATATATCACAAAAAGAGATAAATACATCACAAAAGGAGATAAATACACCACAAAAGGGATAAATATATCACAAAAAGAGATAAATACACCACAAAAAGAGATAAATATATCACAAAAAGAGATAAATACATCACAAAAGGAGATAAATATATCACAAAAAGAGATAACTACACAACAGAAAGAGATAAATACATCACAAAAAGAGATAAATACAGAACAGAAAGAGATAAATACAGAACAGAAAGAGATAAATACATCACAAAAAGAGATAAATACACCACAAAAAGAGATAAATATATCACAAAAAGAGATAAATACATCACAAAAGGAGATAAATATATCACAAAAAGAGATAACTACACAACAGAAAGAGATAAATACATCACAAAAAGAGATAAATACAGAACAGAAAGAGATAAATACAGAACAGAAAGAGATAAATACATCACAAAAGGAGATAAATACACCACAAAAGGGATAAATATATCACAAAAAGAGATAAATACATCACAAAAGGAGATAAATACACCACAAAAGGGATAAATATATCACAAAAAGAGATAAATACACCACAAAAAGAGATAAATATATCACAAAAAGAGATAAATACATCACAAAAGGAGATAAATATATCACAAAAAGAGATAACTACACAACAGAAAGAGATAAATACATCACAAAAAGAGATAAATACAGAACAGAAAGAGATAAATACAGAACAGAAAGAGATAAATATATCACAAAAGGAGATAAATACACCACAAAAGGGATAAATATATCACAAAAAGAGATAAATACACCACAAAAGGGATAAATATATCACAAAAAGAGATAACTACACAACAGAAAGAGATAAATACATCACAAAAACAGATAAATATATCACAAAAGAGATAAATACAGAACAGAAAGAGATAAATACATCACAAAAAGAGATAAATATATCACAAAAAGAGATAAATACATCACAAAAAGAGATAAATATATCACAAAAAGAGATAAATACAGAACAGAAAGAGATAAATACATCACAAAAAGAGATAAATACATCACAAAAAGAGATAAATATATCACAAAAAGAGATAAATACAGAACAGAAAGAGATAAATACAGAACAGAAAGAGATAAATACATCACAAAAAGAGATAAATACACCACAAAAAGAGATAAATATATCACAAAAAGAGATAAATACAGAACAGAAAGAGATAAATACATCACAAAAAGAGATAAATATATCACAAAACTACCACAACAAACTAAGTTTATATCCCATAAAAAGACCCTAAATGTCCACTAAAAGAAGCAAAATTACCACAAAGAAACACAAAATTTCCACTGAAAGCTGGAAAAGTACCACAAGAAAAGATCAAATCAAGAAAAAAGGGCCAAAATTACCACAAACAAACACAAAATCAGCACAAAAAGACACAAAATTACCACAAAAAGGTCAAAACTACCAGAAACAAATTCAAAATCAACACAAAAAAGGTGCAAAAACACCACAAAAAGGGCCAAAATTACCCCAAAAACCATCCAAAACTGTTAATTTATGATTTGAAGACAGAAAACAGAAACATTGCTAATCTTTGCCGTTCCTTTCTAAATTATTCTTTCAATGCAAATTTTAATAAAAAAATTTTTTTTTCGCATATTATCTAAACATAACGGGTAGAAATGAGTCTTTAAGGACATTTTCGTGCATTAATGCAGATTGTTTCTATGTTTCCGGGTGTAAAATCGTCTCTTTATGAACGATGGTGTGACATGCATCTGTCCATAAAAGTACTAAAAAAACTATAAAAACAGCATCTAAAACCAGCAGCAGGTCAGTGTTCACGCTTCTTGGGTATAAACTGTTTTTATTAATATTTCTGTCTTATCCTGCTTTATACTTCCAGTTCAACACATCTCAGAGGGAAATACTGTAGTTTCTATGATATTCAGCAACTTTTAAGATGAAGATTGATCACAATGGATGGAAGACTTTCAAAATAAAACACAAAACTACAGTGTGTTGTTGTATGTCTCACTTGTGTTGTTTTGTGTCTCCTCCTAAATAACTCCCGACTCCAAATATCCAAACATTCTGAATCTTCTAGTTAATTATAATGAAGTTTCTAACTAGTTTGGTTGTGTTTTTCTCTCTATAACTGAAATTCTGACCAGAAAATGACATAAAATCTAGATTGTTTGACGTGTTTTCCATCCAGCTGCGGATGTTTTTGCTGCTTCTTCTCAGTTCTGTCAGGTCAATTAACGTCAGCCAATCAGAGCGCTGGATTACGTGTATCAGCATCAGAGCTGCAATGAGCCGAATCCTCCCGGTAACGAGCTCATTAATCCACCGACTCCTGCAGGAGCTGCCGGATTAGAGTTTCATCATCGTTCATGTTTCTGCAGAACAAACGTAATCCGTCTGATAATCCTGCTGCAGGTGAGCGACCCGTTAATCTGTGGACTCACATCATGGTTTGTAGAGAGACCATTTTACACCTGGAACCAGCTGACTGGAAATGCATAGAAACAATGTCCATTTATGTGCAGAAATGTCCTTAAAGAGTCATTTGCACCTGTTGTATTTAGAAAATATGTATAAACAAAACGCATCAATTAAAATTTGATTAAAAAGAATCTGTCTTCACATCATAAACTGACAGTTTTGGATATTTTCTGTGGTGATTTTGATTTTTTGTGTTGATTTGATGTCTGTTTGTGGCAGTTTTGGCCTTTTTGTGATCATTTTGCACCTTTCAGTGAAGATTTTGTGTCTTTTTGTGCTGTTTTTGTGTTTTTTTGTGGTAATTTTGACCTTTTTTGGTAATTTGGTCTCTTTTTGTGGTTAATTTGTCTGTTTTTATGGTGATTTTGCATCTGTTTGTGGTACTTTGGGCCTTTTTGTGGTGATTTTGCATCTGTCAGTGGAAGTCTCATGTCTTTGTGTGGTATATTTACTTCTTCTTGTGCTGATTTGGCCCTTTTTTTGCAATTTGGTCTCTTTTTGTGGTAATTTTCCAGCTTTTTAAGCTATTTTAGTTGCAGTTTTTACCAGAACTCAGATGTGTTTCTCCTCCTAAATGTCATGTTTCTATCTGCTGGACTGATGAAGTTCTGAGGCTCAGAAATGATGGAAAAAGTCCATTAAGAAGTGATAAATGTGGACCCACCTCTGTGGACTTCTAGGACCTGGAACTGTGGAAATATTCACAGTATGAAGGCTGATTTTACATGAAACAACCCCACAGAGACCAACATTTACCTGAATACAGATAACACATGATTTAGATGGAGATTTGGGAGAAAAAGAAGAATTCTAACTATTGAGGAGGAAATTAAACGGAGTAGCAGCAGTAAGTGAACGCATCCTCTGACATCTGATAAAACACCTTCAGCTGTTAATTCATACATCCACGACTCTAAAACAGTCTTTGTTTGGGTAAACTGAGACGTTTTCTAGTTAATTTCCTGTACAGCAGCAATAAAACTACGGCTGCAGACTAACCCTTGAACAGAGCTGTTTCCTGTTGTCCTGCTGCTTCCATGGCAACCAGCCGTTTACACCTTAAATTAAATCCAGGAGAAATAAATCAGGAGTTCTATGTTTAGAAGTATAATTCTAAAAATAGTAATATGGGCTGTGTGCAGTGAAGCCAAAGAGTTCGTCTGTAATGAGCCTGCAGTCCTGAGCTAACAACATGCTATTAGATTAGCAGCAGAAGAACGCTAATGGGATAACGAGGAAACAGAGGATCGGCCACGCCATGACCCTGAATGTTCTGATCTGAGAACTCTATGGATGAAGCATGTGATCGGATCAGCTGTTGGACGTTTCTGCAGAAAAGTTCAACAAAAGAGTGTAAAAACTGAATCCATGCTAAAGACGGAGCAGCTCTCGACTCTGTTTGTGGAGGATTGACCTGAACTCACCAGCTGCTCTGACGCCGTTTCAAACCGTTTTGTTTTTGCTGCTGCAGACCATAAAGTGTTGAAATCCTCCAAACCTTCCCCTCTTACATTTATCTCCACATATATCATCAAAATACTGCATGCAACACAAAATACTACAACAGTTTGCTTTAGAGGCTGCTTGGTGGTTTACCTCTTTGAGCTAGCCGCTAACTTTAGCATCCTTTCAGACACAGGAAGTCTTTGTGAATCTAATTGATTTTAAACAGAATCAGCTTCAGTCATTGAGCATTTTTAGCTGTATTTTTTAAAAAGAATTGACAATTATTTTTGATGTTTCATTGCATTACAGATAACAACTCACAATAGCGAATGTTAACAATAAAAACATGCCAAAATGCAAATAATCTGTTTCTTTCTTTTCTTTTTTTACACATTAGTTTTAGTACGAAACTTAACTGTAAAATGTCAGATAAACAAAACATATTGTTATCTTACCATTAAGGACCAAAAACACTTTTTTTTTTGTTTGTTTTACATTTTCCCACTTTTGTTAAATTGCATGGTCTTGCATACAATAAGAGCTTACATTTAATATAAATTTTACAAATGAGTAAAAACGGTAGAACGATAGTGAGGTGCAGCAGACCATTCTACAATACAGAATTACAGAATGATGGTGAGGAGAAGCCAGATCATACAACACTGAAGAATTACAGACTAATAATGACATGCAGTTAAACCACTGAACGTTATAAAATGATAGTGAGGTGTAGCAGACCATTCTACATCACAGAATTAGACTGTGTGAGGTGTAGCAGACCATTCTACATCACAGAATTAGACTGTGTGAGGTGCAGCAGACCATTCTACATCACAGAATTAGACTGTGTGAGGTGTAGCAGACCATTCTACATCACAGAATTAGACTGTGTGAGGTGCAGCAGACCATTCTACATCACAGAATTAGACTGTGTGAGGTGCAGCAGACCATTCTACATCACAGAATTAGACTGTGTGAGGTGCAGCAGACCATTCTACATCACAGAATTAGACTGTGTGAGGTGCAGCAGACCATTCTACACTGCAGGACAACAAAACGACGGTGACATGCAGCCATACTATTGTACACTACACAATTACAGAATAACAGTGAGGTGTAGTCAAAGCATTCTACACCACACAATTACAGAATGATGGTGAGGTACATCAGATCATTCTACACTGCACAATTACAGAGTGGTAGTGAGATGCAGCAGACCGTTCTACTTTACTGAATAAACTGGATAAGTGTGACTGTAGGCTCCTGAGCTCCTGTCCAGGTGTGTTACGTCAAATCAAAGCCGACCTGTTGGAGCTACTGAGCTGAATATTTCTGTTTGGCATCATCATGTAATGACAGCAGCTTTCTGAAGCGGCTCACAGATCTAACACTTCCCCTCCTCTTCCTCCTTTTAATCCTTTCATCCTCGTCACTCTGATCTTTCCTCCTTATCTCGTTCGGCCTGAGCGATGGGTCTCTTCTGCGGAGAGGACGGATGTGAAGATAAAAGGCAGGTTTAAAACGCCGGCGACTGGGCCGAGGCGATGTCAGATAAATTGGGACGACACCTCTCTGGTCCCATCAGAGGTTACCTGCTCCAGCGTGAGGAAGGTGCTGCCGCTGTGAGTCCTCACAGTGATTCATGGTGTTAAACTCCTTTAATCAGCCCCTGGTTACGTAGAGTTGAAATGCGCTCCGGTCCTCTTGCATAGATCTTCTCCTAGCTGTTGCTCTGCAGGTGTGACTGATGATCTCCATATGCCTGGACTCAGCAGCCTGCATGTCTTCCTCACCGTGTTTCACACCTGCAGCTGAGAGTCTTCATCACCTTCTCCTCAGTCATCCTCTCCTCTCTCCTGCAGCTGCTCATCACTGCTTGTTTACATCGTCCCTGTCTGAACCTCTCAGCTCACCTGCACTGACTGCTGCAGACACACAACCTGCCTGATGACTGTCACAACACTGCAGACACACAACCTGCCTGATGACTGTCACAACACTGCAGACACACAACCTGCCTGATGACTGTCACAACACTGCAGACACACAACCTGCCTGATGACTGTCACAACACTGCAGACACACAACCTGCCTGATGACTGTCACAACACTGCAGACACACAACCTGCCTGATGACTGTCACAACACTGCAGACACACAACCTGCCTGATGACTGTCACAACACTGCAGACACACAACCTGCCTGATGACTGTCACAACACTGCAGACACACAACACTGTAGATACACAGCAACACTGCAGATACACAACACTGTAGATACACAGCAACACTGCAGACACACAACACTGTAGATACACAGCAACACTGCAGATACACAACACTGCAGAGACACAGCAACACTGCAGACACACAACACTGTAGATACACAGCAACACTGTAGATACACAACACTGCAGAGACACAGCAACACTGTAGATACACAGCAACACTGCAGACACACAACACTGTAGATACACAACACTGCAGACACACAACACTGTAGATACACAGCAACACTGCAGATACACAACACTGCAGATACACAACACTGTAGATACACAGCAACACTGTAGATATACAACAACACTGTAGATACACAACACTGCAGATACACAACAACACTACAGATACACAACACTGCAGATACACAACAACACTGCAGATACACAACAACTCTGCAGATACACAACACCACTGCAGCTCTGACTGTCGTGTTCATAACTCGTGTACATGTAAACAAACTGCATCATCACAGGTGTTTCAGCTTTATGGCTTCACGAGCAGCTGCATTAAAAACTCTAGTATTTATTTGCATTTTTGCTAAGCGTGTGCTACAACTGTGGTACAGGATTTGGCAGCGCTCACACGTCTTCTGTGTGTAACATTTAGCATTTAGCTCATGTAATCCGAGCACGATGAACCGCTGAACACTGATTTTAACAACATGCAGGTAACAGAACACAGCTCAGGTATGTTTATGATTCAGTTTCACATCTCCACCACAAAGCCTCTGCTGTCTGTCGTCTCTTATGAAACCGTGTCGTCTTCCTCCTCTAGAATCAACTGATGTTTGTGGCCAAAGCTGCAAACTTTAGCAGAAACCCTCCGCTGCTGCCGTTTATAACCTCCTCATAAGCCGGGGTTGTCGCGGGTTTCCGTCACCTCGTCCTCTCCAGACGGAGGCTGTCTGAGTCGCAGGTCGAGCTATTTCTCGCTCTCTGGGAGCTTTTGTACTCGGCTGCTTCAGACATCACAGAAGTCTGACATCCCTGGGCTGGTTCAGGTCTTCAGATGCTCCCACCGAGTCGCAGCAGAGTGGCATTCTAACACCGACTCACGAAAACACCGGCTTCTGCTGAGCTGAACCGAGAAAGAGATGAAAACAAGCAGCAAGGAGAGAAACGGCAGCACAGCAACGGAGGCAGGGAAACACTCAAAGTGAACAAGAGGGTGAAAATGATTTATAACTCGACTGCCTGAATTGTACCAGAGATTCTAAAAAAACAACAAATTCTGACTGGAATCTGTAAAAACACAAGTATAAAAGTTGTTTAAATTGAGCTTTTTGTTGGATTAATTTGTCTTTTTAAGGCAGCCGGGTCAGTATTTTAATAAAAATACATCTAAACTATCAAACTGTGTATTTTGTCTGCGTAGGTTCTCATTCATCCAGGTCATGGTTATCCAAAGTAGTTTAAGTCAATCCACTGGACTTTAAGAAAGTTCCTTGAAGATGTTTCACCTCTCATCCAAGAGGCTTCTTCAGTTCTGGTGGTGGTTGGAGTTGCCTCAGCTCTTTAAACCTCTGTGAGGTGTGTCCAGGGCTATTATTCCAACGACCGATACCAAAACTCATCTGACTACTCAACGATGGTCGTTGTGAGTATCAGTGGGGGTCGTTGAAATGCACAGATGTCACTGAGCCCTCGTGTGCTGATGGTGGTCATTAGCATGAGTCTGCTGAGTAGTTCTTTTGGGGAGTTTTGAAAGGACCTGATTGGTGAAAGATGATGTCGCAGACCACCCCCCCTGTTCAGAGATGGCTTCTCTACTTTGACATGGATGGCTTCTTTCACTTCTCTCTCAAACCATCTGTCCTCCCTGTCCAAAATCTGAACATTGGTGTCCTGAAACGAGTGTCCTTCTTCCTTAAGGTGAAGGAAGACTGCCGAAGACACACCTCACAGAGGTTTAAAGGCTGAGGCAACACCAACCACCACCAGAACTGAAGAAGCCTCTTGGATGAGAGGTGAAACATCTTCAAGGAACTTTCTTAAAGTCCAGTGGATTTATTTAAACTACTCTGGATGTGTATTTTGTCCACACAGTTACAGGTTAAGTGGTGTTTGGAGGTCATTAACAGCTACAGAAGTCTCTGTCATGGTGACCCTTTGCTAGACTTCATGTGCATTTTTCTCCAAAGACAAAACCTTGTTTTTGGGTTCTCATGCATTTCTGCAGACGTTGGTTGGTTTTAGGGTTTCCAGTGAGTAGTTTTAAGGAAAGGATGTTTCCTCTGCATTGTTTCAGGGGCAAATCCTTGTTTTTTTGAAGCCTCCCATGCACTTTTTTCAGGAGTAGAACTTGATTGACGAGTTTCCTGTGAATTTTTTTAGAGGTAAACCTTTATCATGGGAACACTTTTATTTTAGATTGTCCTCTGCAGTTTTTATGGGGAAAACTTGTTTTGATGGGTTCCTTCTGTATTTTTTTCAGGGGCAACTCACTGTTTGGGGTTCGTTATTGATTTTAGCAAGGGAAAACTTTGATTGGGCGGTTTCCTATCACTTTTTTCAGGTTCAGTCCCTTGTTTTTGGGGTTTCTTCTGCATTTTTTAAGTGTCAGAACTTTGACGTTTTTGGTGACTCTTTTGAAATCTTTTCAGGGGCAACTCATTGTTTGGGGTTCTTTATGGACTTCAGGAGGGACAAACCCTTTTTGGGCAGTTTCCTTTGAATACCTTGTTTTTGGGGTTTCTTGTCTGTTTTTTAGAATCAACACCTTGTTTTAGGAGGTTTTTATGCATTTTTTTCAGGGGCAATACCTTGTTTAGGGGTTTCCTATGCATTTCTGCAGAGACAGTGCTCGTTTTTAGGGTTTCCTATACATTTTTCAGTGCAAAACCTTGTTCTTGGGGCCTCCTTTGTACTTTTGCAGGGCTAGAACTCGATTTGCAGATTTCCTATGAATTTTTTAGGGGTAAAACCTTTTTCAGGGGTAAGTTTTTATTTTAGGTTGTCCTCTGCAGTTTTTTGGGGGCAAAAATTTGTTTTGTGAGTTCCTTCTATAATTTTTCAGGGGCAACTCATTGTTTGGGACTCGTTATGGATTTTGGCAGGGACAAACCATGTGAGGCCAGTTTCCTATTTTCTTTTTCACAGTCAACTCTTGTTTTGTTTCAGGAGTAGAACCTTGTAATGTTTTCTGCAGTTTTTTCCGGGCACAATTCATTGTTTTAGTCTTTTTTAATGCACTTGTGCAGGCTGATGTCGTGATTTTGGGGCTTCTTATGCAACTTTTTCATGGGCAATTTGTTGTTTTGTTTTTTTATACACTTTAGCAGGGATGGCCCTCATTGTTACGGGTTTTTATGATTTTTTTTCAGGGGCAAACTTATGGTTTTGCAGTTTATTCCGCAGTTTTCTTTGAAGGCGACTTATGTTTTGGGGTTTCCTATGATTCTTTTTAGGAGCAAACCTTTGATTTAGATTTTCCTCTATGTTTTTAGAGGACATAACCTTGTTTTTGGGGCTTCCTGTAATTTTTTTTTTTCAGAATCAAACCCTTGTTTTAGGGTTTCGTTTGCACTTTTGCAGGGCAATACATTGATTTTTGGGGTTTCCCATGCATTTTTGCAGGAACACTGCTTTTTTAGGGTTTGTTATGAGCTTTTTAGGGGCAACACCTCGTTTTTGGAGAGTCATCTGCATTTTTGAAAGACAAAACCTTGCCTAAGTGTTTTTTATACAATTTTTGTGGGCAACTCATTGTCTTCTGTGTGCACTTTTGCACAGACAGCCCTTGTTTTAGGGGGTTAATTCATGCTAATCCAATATTGTCGTTGGCCTGACTGAGGAGAGTGAGCTGAGGCAGCAAAAACCTTAAATCCTTTTTTAAAGTTGAAGATTTTTAATTCATGTGAGCAAGAAAATGACACCAGAGGTTTGGGTACAGAGGCTCAGCAGCAGGATGAGAATTTATTCACTAATTTCCTCACTGCCAACATTTCACAAAGCTTCCAGACTCAAACTGCTTTGGCTGCTTTTTCCGTTTCTGTCTGGCAGCGTTGGTTTGCGTTGACGTCCAGGCTGCTTTTCAGGGAGCTCTACATTTTATTTAAAGACCTGTGAGTGCGTGTGTTCCAGCTATGAACACACATCATGGCTGCACACACACACGTAGACAAATGTAGTGTGTTAAAAAAACAACACAAACAAAAACTGGGTGGTGTGTGTTCAGGGTGTTTGGTGGACGGTTACGGGATCAGTCAGGACGGCATCTACAGCTAATAAGCAGCCAAACACACACACACACACACACACACACACACACACACACACACACACACACACACACACACACACACACACACACACACACAGACGTCTACATGTACACACTCATAGAAATGTGAAAGTGAAGCCAGCAGCTCTCAGCACCACACCCTGAGAATGTGCAGCTCCACCAGCCAGAGACCACATTTAATGAGACTGCCAGGGACGCCGGCTGCACGGAGTCGAGAGACCCAACGCTCGCAAAAACAAACACTCATTAAGAGCACACATAATTCCTCCCAAGGATAATTATTCTGCTGCACACACATCGCTATAGAAACGCTCGTCCACAAGGTACCGCAGAGTATTCCACTGTAGGATTCCTGCAGCAGGTGTAGAGCGGCCACAACACGACTCACCCAGACAGAAGCTGCTCTTATTGATTCCAGTGCAAGTTATGAATAAATATGTAAACAACAGACTTTGTATGCCTGTGTTTATATGAATGCATACGTCTGAACATGTTCTGTTTAGAACTCTGCATCTGCTGGGACAGAACTTTAAGAGTCCATGCAGCTGTCTGAGGGCGAGCTAAAGGGTCGCTTCACCAAAACTAGCTGCAGTTGTTTTTGGTTTCCTGTGACTTTCTACAGACGGTGATTGCTTTTAGTTTCCAGTGAACAGTTTAAGGGGTAATCCTTTGTTTAGCTGTCTCTTCTGCATTGTTTCAGGGGTAAATCCTTGTTTTTGGGGTCTCCTATGTACTTTTCAGGGGCAGAACTTGATTCACAGGTTTCCTCTGATTTTTTTTTTTTTTTGGGGGGGGGCAACCTTTTTCAGGGGTAATCTCTATTTTAGATTGTTTTCTGTAGCTTTTAGGGGGAAAAGCTTGTTTTGTGCGTTTCTTCTGCAGTGTTTTTAGGGGCAACTCATTGTTTGGGATTCTTTTTGCATTGCAGCAGGGACAAATCCTTCTTTGGGGGATTTTCTATGACTTTTTTCAGAGGCAATCCCTTGTTTTGGGGTTTTCTTCTGCATTTTTTAAGAGTCAAAACCTAGTTTTTGGTATATTCAACCTTTTTTTCAGAGTGTAATCGTTGTTTTACGGTTTTTAATGTACTATTGCTGGAACAATGCCTTCATTTTGGGGTTTTTCTGCATTTTGTTTTAGGATCAAAACCTTGTTTTGGGAGGTTCTTATGCTTTTTTTTCAGGCACAATACCTTGTTTAGGAGTTTCTTATGCATTTCTGCAGACAGGTTTGTTTTTAGGGTTTCCAGTGAATAGTTTTAGAGGCAAACCTTTGTTCTGACGTGTGCTCTGCATTGTTTCAGGGGCAAACCTTGTTTTGTACTTTTTCAGGGGTTGAACTTGATTCGTGGGATTCTCATGATTTTATTTCAGGGCTAAGCTTTTATTTTAGATTGTACTCTGCAGTTATAGTGGGGGAAACTCGTTTCAGTGGTTAATTTTTGAAGTTTTTCATGTCCACCTCATGGTTTAGGGTTCTATATGCACTTTAATGAGGACAGCCCCTTGTTTGGCCAGTTTCCTATATTCTTTTTTCATGGTCAACCCTTGTTTTGGGGATATCTTCTGTATTTTTAAGGTCAAAACCTAGTTTTTGTGGTATTCTACCATTTTTTCAGTTTCAAATAATTGTTTTAGGGCTTGTAATGTACTTTTGCTGGAGCAATGCTTTCCTTCTGGGGTTTCTTCTGAATTTTCTTTTAGGATCAAAACCTTGTTTTGGGAGGTTCTTATGCATTTTTTTCAGCAAAATTCACAAAAGCTCCCTCAGTTTTGAAAGTTTTTATGTTTGCTTGAAGTGACTTTTTTGAAAAGACTTCATGAACTTTATGGGAAACACAACATCTTTTCTGATGCAGGACTGCTCCACTTTGTACTAATGCTGATTTGTGCAAAGATAAAGCTGAACTGAAACTAAATTTAACACAGAATGGGCTCTAATTATACAAAAGACAGATTCATTGAACAAGGATCACAGATTTTGTTGCTTTTCTACTACGTTATTATATCTGCAAAACTCAAAAAACTCCGTCAGTTGTTCAAGTTTTTATGTTTGCCTGAGGTGACTTTTTGAAAAGGAGCTGAAAATGAGTCTCATAGGAGATAAAAGCACCTTTTCTGAATCGACTGTGATTGATCCACTTGGTACTGATGTTGATTTATGCAAAGATAAAGCTGAAGTGAAGCTGAATTTGATAAATAATAGACTCTCATATCTATTTTGCTCGTACTGGCTGCAGTTACCTTAAAACTACAAAAGACAGATTCATTGGAAAAGGATCACAGATTTTGTAGCTGTCTGTTAGAAAAACCCAATGGAAACAGCAAAATTTATAAAAGCTTTTAAAGTTTTTATATTGGCTTGAAGTGAGTTTTTTTAAAAGGAGTTAATTGAAAATAATGGCAGATAAAAGTTCTGCTGTTGTGATGCTGTGAATGTTGATTTGTGCACAGATAAAGCTGAAGGGAAGCTAAGCGTAATGTGTAGGTAATAGGCTAAGGTAATAAGTGTAATAGGCTCTAATTATACAAGGTGTGGCTTAAGTTCCCCAACAAACTATGAGTGTAAATTATGCATGGAGGAAACAGAGTACATGTCTGGAAACATCCTCTGCTTATTTCCTGCTAAGTGCTAATCACAGCTTCCACATCGTTCAGGCAATAAGGATTTGAAAGCAAAAGATCAAATGTAATAGAGCTCCATTTAGCCGGAAAGCCACAACACAACATTTTCAACACGCTGAAAGACTGCAGAATTATGTAACGCTTTATCAGACAGAAGACACAGAGACACATGGAGACATGAAGTGTTTAAAACAGGACAGAATCAGTGTGTCGACACCAAGACTCGCGAAGATCATCGAAGCTCTTTTTCTGTATCATTTCTGAACTTTTAGCACTGATCACCTGTTGGTCTTTGTTTCTCCAGAGGGTGAAAGGTGATCAATACCAGCCAAGAAATAATAAAAAATAAAGCAGTTTCTGAAGACTTTCCCTCCATTTTTCTCTTCTAAATGGACAAAATTTGGTTTGTTGGGTTGGACTTTGACGTGTGACTCGCAACACCTGCTTGTTAATATTTTATTCTCTTTACAATTACTGTACCTTTTAGTGTTCACTGTTATGCAGAAGTCAAATTCCTTGTACAGGGTGTCCTCGTTTTACGATGTCCTCTACCTACGGCGTTTCGTCTTTACGTTGGAACTAGTTAGCAAGCAAAGAGGACGAATATGTCGTCACGTGGCACTACTAGACGACTTTGTTTCCATTCTCCAGTTGTACACCACTTTAGATTGCGCTACATTCACTAACTTTTTGACCTTCATTATGGCTCCTAAGCGTAAATCAGACTCTTCTGATGGTTGTGGTTTGAAGCAAAGGAAAACCGTCTCCGTGGAAGTGAACTTTGGTAGAATAAAACGCTCAAGCTCAACATATTCTGTTGTCTTCTTGTAAAATGATTCATACATGTACGGAAGTCACTGGTATTCATGACTTATGAAGAACTGATTAATATGTTGATGCATGTAACGGCTTTGTTTACATTTTTGCCGGAGTTCCAACTTAAAATCGACGTACGTTGATGTGTAGGAACAGAACTCTGATTTCAACAAGTCCTCAAACTCATACGACCACACAGGTCGTATGAACGTGCCCCTGAATACGACCCATGAGAGTGTATTTACGTTAGCGCCCCTACGGGAGACAGGAACGCATTGCGGGATTTAATTTGCGAAACGGCTTTTTCCTCACTTTCGCAAGACGGGTTTAGGGTTATGGTTATGGTTATGGTTAGTGTTTGGTCAAAGTTTGTTCATGGTGACATTTCAGCTGAGACACCGGAGTGTCGATATTTACTCAACCGCTAGAGGTCGCTTAACTTTAAAACGTAACACTCGGTCGTAATACAGGCGTGTACAGACGACCTATGTGGTCGTTTTTTCAAGGAGGACAGTCTCCTGATTTAGGTTGAGGACCTCCTGTGTGTAAAATCCAACTTGACAAAGAAACAGATTCTGACTGAACTGGTTTTGTTTTTTACAGCTAACGTAGCCGACAGCGCCACCTTCTGACGACGGTCGAGGTTATTTCTTCCAAAGCGGTTAAAGGAAACAAAATAAATACGCACGTCCTTCTTTAAGACATTTTTAACCACATATCATAAGTTTTCCCTCGGGTTCACTTGGCAGCTACATGAAAACTGTGAAGGAACTTCAAAAAGTTCTCGGCTTCACCAGAAAACTTCACACAAGAAGGTTTGTTCTTGCAGTATTTTTCAACACAAATCAGGACAGCTGAATAAGCGCTAAAGCTTTCTTTCTCTTGCAAAAAAAATTATGACAAATATTTCAGTTTTTGTGAGAACTGATACAAGGACTTAGAATTTACAGTTACGCACCTTGTTCTAGGTGAAGACAAGAACCTTCTAAAGACCTGATACAGTCTGGGTTATTTGTTAATTATCTGACAATAATGAAGCTAAACTAATTTGCTTTTACTTTTAAAAATACACCTCATTTCGCTTCTACAAGGTCGCTCTGCTTGACCCAGCCACATTGCTCTGTGATTTATAGACTTCTAGCATGGTAGAGTACATGATTTATGTTTTGATCTCAAATGAGTGCTTTTCTTTATCCAATAGTTAATTTTGTATGGTTTATTCTATATACAAACGGTAATTCTCTTCGTCCTGTAAATGTTGACCTGATGCTCGTGCCTCCGGAGCTGTAATAACAACATATAGGAAAAAATTTACGTCTGAGAGGTCGTGCATTGTCTTTTATTTTGAAAGTTCCGGTTTAACGTCCTGTCTGGTGCTTTCTCAACGACAGTGAATTTACGAGGTTTTGAAGCGGCGGCGCAGAAAATAGACCTGAAGCGAATCTCCAGTGCCGTGGCGCGCGCCGGCGCTTCAGGGACGCGGCGCTGGCGCTCCACAGCGTGTGCAGTGGAAATTGTCTGATAGAAGAGAATGGGTTCTAAGTGCTGCGCAGTGCGGCGCTTTCGCGTTATGTGGAAATTAGGGGTCAGATGGACAAAAATCTTTCTTTTTGTTACGTCGCCTGCTGACATTATGCAGCCTAGGTTTATTGTTTTATGACATTTTAAAAGTTCTACTGTCCCTTAACAGATGAAGGTCACATCTTGAGCTTCCAGATTCTCCTCAACAACATTCATGAGCTCTTCATCAATCTAAAAAAAGGATGACCTCCAGATGGCGATTTCAGTTCGGTCTTGTGCAAGTCAGAGGAGTAACGTCCCGAAGCTTCCATGTCTTTGCGAGGGAATGAAATCAAACATTTAAGTTTTGTGGGTAGGTCTGAGGCTTTACAGTTTACGATTATGCCCCAAAATGGAACCTTTTTCCTCGTTCCAACTAAAGTGTCATAAACAATTCTGAGCAGTTTTTTATTGTCTCCATCTTGTCTTTGTTTCCCCGTCGCTCACCTGACGTTAATTCCTCCTCTATTCTCTCTTTTCTCCATTCTATCTTTATCCTGTTTTAAATTCCAGCGCCTTAAGTCATCGGGGCTTTGGGCACTCGGCCAGGACAGTATTTAAATCTGCCCATTCTCCTCCTGAGGAAGCCGTCTTCACGATGTGCCCTGCAGCCGAACACGGGAGCAATAAGCGGTGCAGAGGGGATGACGAACGACAATGAGTCAGGAAATTACTTTGTGTACAGCCAGTATTATTCATAAAGCGCTTAAATTGCTTGAATATTCATATACCTGCTGCTAAATCTGCAGCTCGGGAGATTTTACGGGCCTCCGAATGTACGGAGCGGAGGAAGCGCTGGAGATGTCCTGGAATAAACAAAACATTACTGCAGAGCTGCTGCGAGCTGGCACATTTTCATGAGATCGTTACAGATAAAGTGCCACTTAGTTAAAGATGCATTCCTCAGTATTCTCACAAACACTGCAAAGATTTTCAATATGAATTCCCTGCAAAGGCGGTCGGGTTACAGCCCTTCTGGCAGGAAAGAAAAGACGAAGAACTTTACAGACACAACCGCAGCAAAGTTAGAAAATGTACAGAGTTCACCAAACTAGTGAAGTTTTAAGCCCTAAAAACCAAAACGACAAGCTTGAAGAGGCTGACTTAACTTTATTTACCAACTTTTTTTGGTTAAATGTGCAGACTTGCCGTGAATACATCTTGAATTAAAGGAAACAGAACCTTAAAATAAAACCTTCTCCTCATCAAACGGCAACAAAACTGAAAATTTGAGCTAATGCTCCAATATTTTACAACCCAAAGTGTGTGTAGGTTGTACACAGCAGACTTTAGAGCTTTGACAGTGGAACCAGCCTCTTGGTGCAACAGGAAACATCCATAATTCACCAAAATAAGAAAGTTTTAGGCCTAAAAAATCAAAACAACGAGCTGAAAGATGCTAAAACAGCCGGAGGAACTTCTGAGTCCAATTCCTTTTGTCACAAGAAATCAGTCATTTTTGGATCTGCTTATTAATTATGTTGGGTTGCATTTATATTCAGGTCATTTTTGTTGTTTAAATGTGTAGCTTTGCTGTAAAAAAAATAACTCCAAAGTTGAACTCCTGCTCCAATATTTTCCAATCAAAACTTCGTAATACAGCAGATTTTTGGAGTTTTTACTGTGAAACCAACAGAAAGTGTCCAAACTTCACCAAAATAGTGAAGTTGAAGTAAAGTTTAAAAAACCACAACAATAAGCTAAAAGATGCTAAAACTCAATGGGTCAACTTTAAAGCCAGATTTCCTTCCAACTAATGAATCGTTCTGTTCCTTCCTGATTCACTGATTGGTGAAGCTGCAACAGATAAGAGCCAATTCATGAGTCATTTACTGGTCAGTTTGTTATTTATGCTGGAATGCACTTTTGTTTTTGCCATTTCGTTGTTTAAATGTGAAGCTTTTCTTTAAATACACCTTAGTTAAAAGAAAAATGAAGCCTTCTTACTGACACGACAGCAAAACTCCAAACCTGAAGTCCTCCTCCAATGTTTTCCAACCTAAAGGTCTTAATCCAGCAGACTTTTGGTGTTTTTGTAACAGAAAATGTCACCAGTTGTTCGAAATAGTGAAGTTGTAGGTCTTAAAAACCAAAACAACAAGCTGAAAGATGCTAAAACTTTACAGAGGAACTTCTGAGTCCAATTTCTTTTGGGTTTGTCAAAAGAAATCTGTCATTTTTGAATCTGCCTATTAATTATGTGGAATTACACTTCTATTTGGTCATTTTTTGTTGTTTAAATATGCAGCTTTGCTTTAAGTAAACCTCAAACAAGAGGAAAAAAACTGTAGATTACAACAAATACTCCAAACCTGAATTCCTCCTCCAATATTTTCTAATTCAAAGGTCAAAATCCAGCAGACTTTTAGTGTTTTTGCAACAGAAAATGTCCCCAGTTGTCTAAAATAGTGTAGTTTTAGGTCTTAATGAACAAAACAATGAGCTGAAAGATGCTAAAACTCTACAGAGGAACTTCTGAGTCCAGTTGTTTTGATAATATGTCGATTCACTGTCAATACACCTGAAACTAAATCAAACTGAGCCTTAAACTAAAGCAGGCGGCTACAGAAAACCTGGACTGATCTATAAATGAAGTCTCTGCTGGAGACTCCTGTCACTTCTCCGCCGCCTCATTTCCTTTGTGTCATGATTCTTCCTGCCTTCGTGTTTAATGTTGTTGCTGTTATTGTGTTGGGTCGATGTCTGCTGCTGATATTTATCTCCGTCCCTGTCCTCCTCCTGATAAAGCATCGGTCGGCTGAAACCTGAGCCGCTCTCCTCCCTGCATGCCTGAATAATGACATGAAACGCTGCCGGGTCGGCCGGGTCGCGACCCTCCGTCTTCCAGAGCCGCGACCTCTCCGTGACCTCGGCTCTGGATCTAAACATAACTGGAGGTGGCGCCTTCAGAAGAAGAAGGAGGAGGTTCTGCTGTGACACATCTTCAGACGGCGTTTGAGGTATTTTTAGCAAAGACGCCCCAAAAATAACTCCTTTATCACAGCAGCCCTGAAGCTGGTCCTGACTACAGAATAAAGGAACTTTTATGACGCAAAAACAGCATCTGATCCTTTATTCCTCTGAGGGAACGACGGTCTTCTGTCGGATCCTTCATCACTAGACGTCATTGTGTTGATAAACCAGTTTCCAGACACAGACTGAAGACTGATTAATGTGTTCCGCTGCTCTGACTGATGACAGTTTGACCTCTGACCTCAGTAGCAGCTGTTATATCGATGATTACTTCTAATCACCTGCAACAAATGAATTTAGGCTGTTTGATCATTTAGGACAGAATTATATCTCATGTATCTGATTTAAACTCTTGTCTTTAGTCTGAGTTGTGACACCACAGTAAATATGAAAACAGCACTGACAGTAAATGCAAACACACCACATTACAAGCTCTTATGCTTTTGCAATAATGACTATAAAGATGGATGCTGTGAGACGCACAATTGTCTAATCTGAAGCTAGCTTTTGAAATGTTGCAAAACTTTAGCAGAAAAGTGACTGAGGTTGACTTGTCTCATTAGAAGGTGGCCCTCAATGACCCACTTCTTGTCAAAAAGACAAAAACCTCTAGCCTAGCCGCGCTAGACCCAGGTCTGAAGACGCAAGGGTCTAGGAACTCTCAACAGGGAGGGAGGCGGGCTAAAAGGTTGTCTTTCAAATCACTCTGCAGCAATTGGGTAGGTATACAACCAATCAGGGCAACGAATAGGCTGACAAAGTTCCTAGAGCGCCGGAAATCAGAGGATGCGGGAGTTCGGTGAAGCCTTATTAAACACTTCAGTGCCGTCCTTTGTTTATCTTTCAAGTTGAATTTTAGCTTCAAATCTTTAAGGGCTGTGGCCAAAGCCGAGTCGAAAAATAACTGTTTATTGTGCGCAGCCATCTTCTTCTCTATCCTTGTTTCTATGGTTGTTTCCGGTTGTTTCTGTCAGAATCGTCACGCCTCTGTCGTCACTTCGTTACGCCCACCTTCTGACTCTACACTTCATGGTGATTGGTCCGGCCAGTTTTAGGAGCATCCAGCCTCGAGGCTTATGGAGGGTAACTAGACCCACCCTGGCAGAGAATTAAATTCGTTGCCGTGGGTTGTCTAGCGCGGCTAGGCTAAAAACCTCCATAAAATGACTCAAAATTCATCCAAAATGACAAAAGTTTTGTCCAAAATGATTCAGTTCTTGTCAAAAGTGCAAAGACATCTCTAAAATGACTCAAAACCTCTGGTAGGTACACTAAAACATGACTCAAAACATCTCCAAAATGATGAAAAAAGTCTCTAAAATGACTCAAGTAAAGAGATGTCTTCAAGAAAATATACATATTGGAAAGTTATTTTAAGTGTTCCCTCAATCAAATTTGTCCAAAATGATCCAATTCTTGTCTAAAAAGACAAAGACTTCCCTAAAGTGACTGAAGATTTGTCCAAAATAACTCAAAACCTGTCCAAACTGACTACATTTTATCAAAACTAACCGCAAATTTGTCCAGAATTACTCAAAATTTGCCTAACATGACAAAAACATGTCCAAAATGACAAAAGCTTTGCTAAAATTACTTTCAATTTGTCCAACATTTGTTCAGAATAACTCAAAATTTGCCTAACATGACAAAAACTTCTTGAAAAATGACTCTAAATTTGTTCAAAAATAACTCTTGTTCAAAAGGACAAAAACTTTTGAAAAAATTACAAAAAATGTCTCTAAAATTATCAAAAACTTTCTAAAATGACTCAGGCGAAGAGAAGTCTTCAAGAAAATATACATATTGGAAAATCATTTCAACTTTTCCCTCAACCAGATTAAGAGACGAAAACTTCTCTAAAATGACTCCAAATTTGTCCAAAATGAGACAAAACCGTCCAAACTGGCTAAATGTTTGTCCAAAATAAACGTAAATTTATCCAGAATTACTCAAACATTTGCCTGACATGACAAAACATCTCAAATGACTAAAAATTTGTCTTAAACTACTCAAAATTTCTCCTAAAAGAACAAAAAAATCTCTACAACTACTCAAGTGAAGAGAAGTCTTCAAGAAAATCTACAAATTGGAAAATATGATTTGGAGTCATTTTGAACCAAGTTTTGATTATTTTGGACAAAAACAGAGCTAATTTGGACAGGCTTTGGATAACTTTGGATGAATCTGGAGTCATTTTAGAGACATATTTTCATGATAGATAAGAATTAGGTCATTTTGGACAAATCTGGTTGAGGGAAAAATCAAAATTTTCTTGAAGACTTCTTATTTAAGTTTCGTCTGTTATGTGCAAATGCTATTTATTTCTGAGTGGTAAAACGTTTGACCTGAACAGGAGCAGTGACAAAAGACAGCAGAAATTAAAAAAAAAAAAAACTTCTTATTTAAGCCATTTTGGATCCATTTTTAGTAATTTTGATTGTGTGATTTATTGTCATTGCCAGCATTACATTTTGCTGTCGTATTCCAGCTTTATTTTAATGCATTTATTTATTTCAGTAAGTATATGCTTTTATTCCTATGTTTGTTTATATCACTGTGATTGACTTCATTCTGACTCTTTTTCTTTGCGTCTTTCCATCGGTGGCATTAATGGAATCCCTGCTGGAGTAATCTGTCAAATCCAATTGATTTAATTTAGCAGGACTTACTGCAGCGAACAGTAAAAACAATGAAAAACCGGCATCATTAGCAGCTTCCACTCAACGTTTATTCCCTCTCAGCGCTCCCATTTAATAACCGCCATGGTTTTATTGGCTCAGCGTGGCCTTGGGCAGGTTTAAAGACGGCTCTGGTCGATGTCGGCCGTTAATATCATCTCCTAACTGTGGAAATGTCACAGCTGCTCGTCTCAGCCAGACACATTTTCCAGCGTAGATGTTCGTTTTCCTGACGTTGGCGCTTCCACTTCTCTGCCTGAAACTCGACAAAACAAAAAGCCTCGTGCTAGGAGTGGAGGAAGTGGGCGACCTGCTGGATGAACGTGTTGCTGCCCTTGACAATCGCCGACATTTGGGTTCGGCCTCAGAGAATTCCAGCATGACAACCGTCCATCGATCTGTGCCTCTTTTTCTGCAAACCTGTGCAGCCAAGCGAAGGCTGAGAATAGACCGGCTGACTTGTCCTTAATAAAACACATCCGGCGCCTTGTTCTCGCTGCGACTTTAACCTTTCTTTGCAGAGTTTTTGGTCAACTCGACTTCTATTCCGTCCTGTTTCAGTTTGATCGCTGGGTCACTTTGCCCCGTCGAATCTATATTTTCCATTTTTGCCGCGAGCCACATTCCTGCAATAAACTCACGGTGTGATCTATGAAAATTCAATAGACTATAAAACATCCAGCGTTTGAACCTTTGCCGTCCTGACACCGAGGTCTCTGGGTAAAACTGAGAACCAGACACAAAAAAATGACTCCAAATGTGCTCCAAAATGATTCCATTCTTGTCCAAAATGATGAAAAAGTTCTCTACAATGACTCAAGTGAAGAAAAGTCTCCAAGAAAATAGATTCCTTCAACCAAAATGGTCTAAAATGACCTAACAGTTGTCCAGAATGACCCAATTCTTGTCTAAATGGTCACAAATTTCCCTAAAATGACTCAATTTTTGTCCAAAGGAACCACAAATTTGTCCAAAATGTGACAAAAACTAAACGTAAAATTTGTTCAAAATTATTCAGTTCTTGACTAAAAAGACAAAATTTCTCTAAAATGACTCTAAATTTGTCCAAAATGAGCCAAACCTTGTCCAAACTGACTAAATCTTTGTCTAAAATTACTCAAAATTTGCCTGACATGACAAAAACATCTCTAAAATGACTAAACGTGTGTAAAAATTACTCAAAACTTCTCTAAAAAGATAAAACATTTCTCTAAAATGACTCAAGCGAAGAGAAATCTTCAAGAAAATGTATATATTGGAAAATTATTTTAAGCTTGTCCTCAATCAAATTGGCCCAAAATGACCCAAGTCTAAAAAGACAAAAAGTCTAGAGAGTTGTCCAAAATGTCCCAAAACTTGTCCAAATTGACTCAGCTTTGCCCAGAATAACTGCAAATTTGTCTAAAACGACTCAATTCTTGTCCAAAATGACTAAAACATCTGTAACATGACTGAGAGTTGGTCCAAAATTACTAAAAATGTCTCCAAAAAGATCAAAAACTCTATAATGAATCGAGTGAAGAGAAATGTTCAACAAAATATGCATATTGGAAAATTATTTTGGTTTTGACTTTTTTTTTTAATGGTTTCAGGTTTGGTTTAGGACTGGTTCCAGACTGGATTCTGACTGGTTCTGAACATTTTTGAACTGGTTTAGATTTGATTTTGGTCCTGGTTTTAGACCATTTTAGTTCTGGCTTCAGACTGTCTTAGGCAGGTCTTTTTTTAACCCAAGAACACCAAACTTACCTTCAAGCATGGAGGTGGCAGTATCATGCCCTGAGGAACTGGAGCTTTACACAAAGTAAATGGAACAATGAAGAAGGCGGATCACCTCCACGTTCTTCAGGAAAACCTAAAACCATCAGCAGAAGGTTGATCTTGGACACAGTTGGATGTTTCAACCAGACAATGAGTCCAAACACACATCAGACGTGGTAAAGAAATGGTTCCATCAGAATGGAATGAAGGTTCTAGACTGGTCTCCCAAAGTCCTGATTTAGACCCATCAAGAACCTGAAGAACCAAGTCAGAAAGACCACAGATTTAGTGGAACTGAACCACTACTTCCAGGGTTGAGAACAAACTTTAAGCCTCAGATTCTTCAACCAGGGTGGAAAATAAACGTCCTCACTTCAAACTGGTTCAGCTGAAAGATCCAGAACAAGGAGCTCAAATGCTAACCAAAATGCTAAAAACAGATTATTATAAGCATCTGTCACCTGAAATCTACAAACTGATGATATTAAAAGTGAGTTAACTGACTTAAAAACCACCATATGGAGCCTCATTGAGACAAGAGTTGAGCAGGTTCTACATGAATAAAATTATTACTGTGATCACTATTAATGCTCTGAGCAGCACTGAGCTTCATGTAATCGTGCGTTTCTTTATATTAAACTTAAGAAATCTTCTTCTGCAGCAGAACCTCCACTTTAATCTCCCTCCTGCGTTACGGGGCGGCTCTCTCTTATCAGATTTATTCCTCCTTTGCAGTGTGAAGCTTCTTTTGATTAAGGTGTTTGTATATTAGAGACAAAAGGAGATATCAGATATATGAGTTCCAGAGCAGAATCTGATCTGGGAGCTGCAGCAGCTTATGAGCTCACATGTTGGAGGTTTTGTGTTTTTATTGAGCTAATACGAGGGCGTGTGTTTGCGAGTCGCATTACTGTCACTTAAAAATAAAATAAAATGAAGCACTTTAAATTCTGAGCGTGTCATTAATCCCACCAGGAGTTTACTCTAACGTTCGCTGGGTTTCGTCCTCGATTAATGTGAGAGAGCATTTTTCACATTCACCACCTGTACATTTGAAACTAATTAATCATCTCAAATAAACAGAAAACAAGCGTTGCCATGACGACGTGGCTTCTAAAACAGAGACAGACATGATCTGACTGCACCGCGGTTAGGGTTTAGCAAATGTGGAGCGGAAAGCAATTTCTTTATCGTCATTCGTGCAGAATAAATAATATAAAGTAAATCGACAGCTAGCAGAAAAATAAATAAATCAGAAATAAAATGTTCCGCATCAAAATAAGACCTTAATTGCGAGCCGGTTGGTTTGAAATTCATCTCATCTACAGAAACAAATCACCAGAATTACATCATTTATCAGCCAGCAAGAGAAAAAATCATCAGAATTTCAACTTTCCAGAGGTCCTTGAACTACACGTCTTCATACTAAACCTAAAATTGTGATATTTAATTTCTACTTTACATGCCTCATTTTCAAAAATGTGTTTAAAATAAACCATCTGCAGTAAGCAGATTCTGTAAAAAACTGAAAATTAAGAACTTTTTGGTGCAACTCTGAAGCCATGAATGGTTCACCTGCGACCAAAAGTCACATGACAGAAATTCAGGGACTTTTTGGCTGAACTGCAGGAAGTGTTTGCACAGAGAAGAGTTTGGAAATTAAAAATATAAACAGTAAAATATCTACTGTACAGAATGTGGAATCAGTGTCTTTTTTTTGTCCAGTTGTGGTAACACTTGTGGGCATGGTTAAGGTTTAGTAAATGTAAAACAAAAGAGAATTTCTTTATCGTAACTGCATTTGCAATGAAATTAGTCAATCTCTTCATGTAGAATAAAAGATATAAAGTAGGTACCAAAAAAATGTTTTGCATCAAAATCAGACCTTAATTCCTTACTGGTTGGTCTGAAGTGCATCTTATCTGTTATAATAAATCAGCAAAATTACACCATTTATCAGCCAGCAACAGAGAGAATCATCAGAATTTCAACATTCAAGAGGCCCTTGAACTGCTCGTCTGTGATCTGGGTTCTACTAATTTAATCACAATCACTTTACTCTACATGCTTAATTTGAAAAATGTGCCAAAAATAAACCATCTGCAGTAAAAAGATTCTGTTAAAAACAGAAAATTCCGTGTTTCTTGGCACAACTTGGAAGCCGTAAATGACTCCGCTGTGACCTACAGTCACGTGACAAAAATTCAAAGTCTATTTGTTGATTTTGTTTGAAAATTAAAAATAGAAATAGTAAAATATCTACTGTAAATAATGTGGAAAATATACATTTTGTCCCCAGTGGTAGTAACACCTGTGAAAAGAAAAATGCACATGCTAATTCCAGATTTTTCTAATTTTTTGTAAAGCAAATAATCAAAGAAATTCAACTTTTGTCTTCTTTTCTTTATGTTTTATGGTTGTATAAGTGTATCATCCTGACAAGGCACTTCTTTATGCTGTTCTGTTTCCATAGAGCTGCAGGAGTTTGTCATGCAGCGAAAAACTGACAGTTAATTTCAGGAATCTGTTCTGCTGTTTCACTGAAACTGGTAAAGACATTTTTAGTTGCTCAGCTGAGTGTGAAACAAATAATCTGTTTAAAGACGACACATTTTGTTCATCTATTCATTCACTCTGACTTCCTCTACCTGTGGCTGAGACTCTATAATAAAGTCAGAATACTCAACTGCTCTTTTACTTCTTTATTGTTTGAACATAAAATCATCTCTTGCTGAAATGACTGCTGCTGTTTTTTTCTGCTCTGCAGTCAGTTCAGGTCAACAGCAGTTAGAATGAATCATGTCAAAGATATCAGAGCTCCATTCAGACGGTTAAATCCACTTCTGCAGCAACTTATTCATCCACCAGCCAGCGATTAGTTTAACTGTACAGAGTCTCTGAAGCATTCTGGATGTACGAGGGTCAACAGAGGACGAGCAGATGGTGTTAAAAGGCTGCTTAGAGACGCTTCTGTGGAGGTTTTGATGTAATTTGTAATGATGTTGGCGAGTTTTATTATCAAACAGCTGAAGGAGCAAATATCACAGTCATGGGTTTGGATTTTATACTCATAAACTGGTCAAGAGTTGAGACTAAAACATCACATTTAAGACTGACAACATTTAAAAAAGAAAAGGCAAGTCAAGCTTGTTTCCATTAGCTGTTGAATGAACTTCAGTAGGAGGACACTATAGTACCATCAAGCATGGAGGTGGCAGTATCATGCCCTGAGGAACTGGAGCTTTACACAAAGTAAATGGAATAACGAAGAAGGAGGATCACCTCCAAGTTCTTCAGGAAAACCTAAAACCATCAGCAGAAGGTTGATCTTGGACACAGTTGGATGTTTGAACAAGACAATGATACAAACACACATCAGACGTGGTAAATAAATGGTTCCATCAGGCTGGAATGAAGGTTCTAGACTGGTCCCCCCAAAGTCCTGACTTAGACCCATCAAGAACCTGAAGAACCAAGTCTGAGTCAGAAAGACAACATGTTTAGTTGAACTGAACCAATCCTGTCCTCAACACTCCAACATCCTGATGATATCATGTTTCTTTCCAACAGAATTATGGATGCATCTAGTTTCCAGGAAACCAGGTTTTTGGGAGACAGTGTTTCAGACCAAATCGACTCGTTCACTGTGATAAACTAATTTTGATGCATTAGCTGCTGATGCTCCTCCGTCTCTACATGTGTGTCACAGTGAAGCCATTTAAATGTTGAAACTGAAAGCGCTGAGAGTGATTGCACAGTTATTACACACCACGTTCTGTTTCCCACCAATGAATCCACATCAATGTTTAGTCTAAACATCTAAAAACTGGAATCTTGGCTGTTAAAACTTTCCTCACATCAGATTCTACTGATGTTAGAGCCTCAAAAGTTGGTGAATTGTCGACCAAAGACTGTATTTTAGTAGAAATATGGATCCAGCCATAGATATACACTTACAGGAACTTTATGGAGACACTAGACCAGCCTGGATTGAATATTTTGTACTATTGTTCCATTTTCAAGATCCAATAATTATCCAATAATGTCATGCTAGACTATCCGGGTGATGTTGGCCAGGTTTCAGATATACTGTAAGTCCTTTCAAACTGGATTTTAACTAGTTTTTTAATACTTATGAGTAACTTTGGACATTTTTCTAGTCAGTTTGGGTAAAGTTTGCCAAATTATGGACAGATTTTACTCATTATGGACAAGTTTCACACCTAAATAGCAAGAAACTGGAACCACACATTAAATTCCTACACCAATGAGTCTACATCGACATTTAATCAAAATAGCTAAAAACTGGAACCTTGTCTGGTCAAACTTTTCAGACATCAGATTCTACTGATGTTAGAGCCTCTAAAGTTGGTGAAATGTCGACCAAAGACTGTATTTTAGTAGAAACATGGATCCATCCATAGATGTACACTTAAAGGAGCTTTATGGAGACACATCAACCATAATTGACCAATTTTGCATTTTTCTTTTCCATTTTCAAGGACCGATAATTAAAACTGTATCCTCTGCTGAATCCATTCAATTGTTCTGATCTGATGGAACTATTCTGTCTGAGTCCTTCACATATTTTATTACGATGGGAGTTTTTTTCTGGAGATATTGAACCAGTAAAATGGCTTTTCGGGTGCCGTGCTTTCTTGAGGGTGAATTACAAGAATTACAACAACTCCCAAGTCTGAAAACACGTGAAAATTCTCCAAATTCTACCAAAACATTTCACAGGACTGAGTCGTGTTCACCTCAAGCAAAAATCTGAGCAATTTGTTTTCTGAATTCTGTCTACAGAGAGCAAAGTCTGGGTTCATTGTTGGTGATGAAAGGACATTTTCCAAAGAGAAACTGCGGCATATTCAGCAGCATAAATCCAGGATTGCTGTCATGTTTTGATTTGCAAATATTCAGTGTTGGTAGAATAAAACCCTGAACCCTACAGCAGTGGAGGAGATGAGCTCCTACTTCAGGTGTAGAATAGTGAGGACATTCTTCTTGTTATCGTCAATCCGACAGCAGAGCTCAGGTGATTATATCTCCAGGAGGTGGACAAATTCTGATGGCAGATGCTGACGTGAACCTGCCAGGTGAGGATCACAATAAACCCTGCAGGAAGAGAAGGCTGGGCGGCTATATGAGTGTTTGTGTGAACGTAATGCGGTTGTACATTTGTGTGTGTTAGCGGCGGCGGTGCGGATTTCATATACCAGATTAAAATCAAAATGGAATGACATTCAAAATGAAGCCGAAAGGATCAGACTCGGCCGGCGTTCGTGGTTTGATGGACTGTCAAAACACTTTTGGAGAGATTACCCACCTGTCACAGGAATACCGGCGTAGATGTTATACAACACCAATAACATAATGGGATTACTGTTATGAATTCTAGCCGTGCCCTGGAAAGATTAAAAAAGAGAAGAAAAACACCTTTCGGTATTATTTAAACCGCCGTTGGTGCACCTGCCAACCCTTACCTGCTCCAATCCCAACAAACTGCAGCCTATTTAAGCTGATTTATTGCTGTCTTTTTTTCTCCTCATCTCTCCTCTTCCTCTCTTTTTTCCATCTGTTCTCACCAGTGACTTGATCAAACAGAAGGAAAAGCTGCTAAAACCAATACAGTCAGCCCTGTGTGGAGGACGCCAGATGCCAGAATCTCAGCTCTCATGTGGTCACGTTGCAACCAACTGTGAGTCATCAGGATTTTACTGAGCTTTTAAAGAGGCTCCATAAAACCAGATCTGCATGAAGTTTACGGCCCCTAACAGGGCTGTCAATGAATAGTGGTTGAATGCAATTAATTATGTCAGCGATTAAAATGTGTATGAAACAATAAGGGAGAAGAAGAAGCACATGCATGTCAGTAAATGTATCAAAGATCAGCTGTAGTTTCTGGTTGTTCCACCAGGTGGAGCCTCTTACTGACTAGTTCATCGATGCAATTTAAGGCTAGCTTTTATGGTGATTTTAGATAGGTTTAGAACAAGGTTTAGATTTGGCTTCAGTCTTATTTTAGACTTGATTAGTAATTCAAACAAAGAAGAAGGTCATGATGTCAGTAAATGTACTGTAGACCAGCTGTAGTACCTGGTTGTTCCAGCAGGTGGAGCCTCTTACTGTTTAATACTGTTGAGACTGGAGGAGGCGTCACTTAGACTACAGTTCATGTTAAGCTAGCAATAGGCACCATGACAAAGACTTCTGTGGTGGTTAAGGACCTCCAACTGGAGCTCATTCATGGAAGTGATGAGCAGCTTTTGGGATGATTTTAGACCGGTTTAAAACAAGTTTTAGATTTGGTTTCAGTCTTATTATAGACTGGTTTTGGTCCGATTTTAGACTTTCTTAATAATACAACCAGCTATAGAGATATTAACTGACAAAGAAGGTCTTGTATGTCAGTAAATGTGTTGTCAGCTGTAGTTCCTGGTTGTTCCACCAGGTGGAGCCTCTTACTGTTTAATACTGTAGAGACCAGAGGAGGTGTGGGACTTTAGCTAGCAACGGGCACCATAAAAGACTTCTGTGGTTGATGACCTCCAAGTAGAGCTCAGAAGATTAGCTTTTGGGTTGATTTTAGACGCGTTTCGAAAGAGTTTCAGACTTGGTTTGAGTCTAAATTTAGACTAGTTTTGGTCCGATTTTTGACTTGGTGAATATGATATGGCAAAGACTTCTTGTATGTTCAATGTTTTTTCCTTCCTGAAGGGGGCGGAGCCAGCACTAGCTTAACTACATTTAAAGTTTTTAGAATAACTACAGCCTGGATTATACAGTCATGGAGAAAACACTCATCTTTGTAGTGTTTTTAACTGAAAGACATTCTGTGGAAATGTGAGACTTTAATGAATTTCCTTAAAAACAGGACAATATGGAACCTTTAAAGGCTTAATGAGTAGTATGTTTCCTCGTAGACCAGATAACTGAAACAGTGGTCTTGCTGCTCTTGAATTTGTCTTTTTTTATGGTTTATTTTTTCGTGTCTCTGGACACAGAAAGGCTGTCAAAACCATCCATGTGCTGAAGTTTGAGAAACTTTGTCGTCTTTGACCTCCACTTCCCTCCAGAGGTTTGCTTCTGCTGGCATCTCTGCGGCTCGGCTTTCATCCTGTCTGTTCTAAACTGTCTTTTATTTCCACTTCTGTCGTTCTGCTCAACAAACGGCAGCTCGGTTCTTTAATTCTTTATGTTTGAGGCAACACGTTTGATCTACAGGGTTGATCTCTGGGTCTCTGGTTTTGTTCTACTGGTGTTATTTATCTGTTTTGTTTGAATGAACTTGTATTTTTTTATATATAGCTTCCTATGAGCCTAGTTGTTGGCTTTTGTTTTATTTTCATGCTGTCTGAAGTTGTACAGAGCTGCATGAAACAAATTTCCTTTTGATTATGGTGAAATATATCTCATCTCTCAGGTCTGTAATGGTCCAACATTTCCCGTTATACATTAACTTTATTCAACATTTGTCAGAACCACAGATGATAAAATGATAAACAAACACAAAATAAAACAGGAAAACAAATTAATCCTCCCACATCTTTAGGCTTCAGTTCTGGAGCCAGCAGGTTTCGATATTTTTGGGTTTGGCTCTGCTTCTCTCAGACTCTGCAGAGCTTCACCTGTTCACATCAACTCCCACTGATGTCTTTCCCAAAGCCTGTGGATGTACGATTGCTAATTAGCATTTAGGTCTTCAGTCATGATGCCAGCAAATGTAATTTTCTGGCGCTTACGAGTCTAATATGTAAAGGTGCTTCCAGATGGAAAAATAAATCATTGCAGTGACAATTTATCAGCAGGTCTGGACGTCTCGAGTCTATATTAACTACATGAAGTCATAATATATGCATCCAGCATCTTATTATACTGATTAAAAGTTCAGTTTAATTGCTTCCACTTGCAGTATTTTTGAGCCGTGCAGTGCTCCAGTCTTCTTCTTGTGTTCTGTCTGTTAATAACACAAAACTAGACTCAAAATGTGTCCACAATGATGTAAATAAAGGGGAAGTCTGTACAAAATGACTTACGTTTACCCAAGATTGATCCAAAATGACAGAAAATGACTCAAATGTGTCTAAAATAAAGCCAAGCCGTGTTCTTAATGACTACATTGTTCTCAAAATGATTCAAAAATGACATAAATCTTGTCAAAGATGTTTTTCTGAATGTCCCAAGTGACTTAAATTTTTCCAAAATTCCCAAAATGTGTCAAAACTGAGGTGAAATTCACCCAAAATGACTTGAGTTTATCAGAAGTTGATCCAAAATGACAGAAAATGACAATTTGTATGCATTATGGATGAGTTTTAGTCATTTTGGACTAATTTTGGATAAACTTAAGTCATTTTGGATGAAATTCACCTAATTTTTGACACATTTTAGAAATTTTGGATCAGTTTTAGTCATTTAGGACATTTAGAAAAATATGTTTGACAGGATTTATGTCATTTTAGACTCATTTTGAGAACACTGTAGTCAGTAATGACACAATGTGACTTTTTTGGACATGAGTGATTTTAGACTTTTTTCCTGTCATTTTGGATCAATTTTAGAGAAACATAGGTCATTTCAGAGAGACTTTCCACGAATTTTAGGAATTTTTGGAAAGTTCTCATCATTTTGGACTATTTTTGGGCAATTATTGACCAGATTTGTGTCATTGTGGACACATTTTGAGTCTAGTTTTGTGTATTTGCAATGATGTGTGCTGCTAGAAGCAGAAAAGTGCACACAAGAACATGTTATTTTTACACCTTTCTTGTACATTTTGGGTCTTTTTGGACAATTTTTGATGCATTTTGGGCAAGTTTTCTTACTAATTTTGGACTAATTTTTAATAAACTTAGATCATTTCTGATGGATTTCACCTAAATGTTAACAAATTTTAGTCATTTGGGACATTTTCAAAATGATTTTTTACTCGATTTCTGTCATTTTAGACTCATTTTAAGACATTCTGAGAACATCGTAGTCATTAAGGACACAACTTGCCTTTATTTTGGACACGTGAGTCATTTTAGACTTTTTTTCTGTCATTGTAGATCAATTTTAAAATAATTTTGGACAGATTTCACTTCATTTTTGGACACATTGTTTTTTTTTAAATTTTATAAAAGTTCTAGTCATTCTGGAGTATTTTTGGGTCATTGTTGACTAGATTTATGTCATTGTGGACACATTTTGAGTCTAGTTGTGTGTTTGCAGTGATGTGTGCAGCTGGAAGCAGAACAGAACACAGGAAGAAGACTGCAGCACTTCAAGAATAAAAAATCCTGCAAGTGGAAGCAACTAAACTGAACTTTTAATCAGTGAAAAAAGATGCTGGATGTATATATTATGATGGCATGTAGTGGACCAACACAATATTGGACAGGCGGTCATACACCAGTATATATGTTTACTTAATTTACTTGCTTTCTTACACTTAAAAGTTCCGTTTAGTTCCTTTCACTTGCAGTGTTTTTGAGCCGTGCAGTGCTCCAGTCTTGTTCCTGCGTTCTGTCTGTTAGTGGGCAGGAAATTGGAAGTGACAGGAAGGTGTGTTTGAGCGGTCGCAGGTCGTTTTATCGACATGCAGCGAATGAACAGGAGGCCGACTCGGGCCCTCGGGACTCTTTCTGTGGTGTCGATTGAAGTGAGGAGGAGGTTTCAGATCCATACAGCAGCTCTGACAAGTGTTTGTGTGTCCGGGTCTAAAGCCTCGGAGCTCCCGGGGGGTCCGGTGGATCAGACGGTGGAAGCCGACGGTTCCCAGGAGAACTCCCCACACCTCAGACTCAACCGCCGGTTGTCACGAACACGGAGACACCTGAACGCACCTGCAGCTCCAGGTCGCCTGAAGCAGACGTGTTGTGTCTGGAGTTTCTGCCGCTTCATGACAGGTTCTCTTTCACAGCTTTTATTCAGCGCCATCGTACCGTGACGACACATTACCACACAGACAAGACTTCAGTGGTATCAGAACCTTCTATTTTTAACCTCAGAATCCCTAAAATCTGAGCTGAACAATGTACACTACCATTCAAAAGTCTGGGGTCACTTAGAAATGTCCTTATTTTTGAAAGAAAAGCAGCTTTTTTCAATGAAGATAACAAGAAATGAATCTAGTGTAGACATTGTTAATGTGTTAAATGACTATTGTAGCTGTAAACGGCTGATGTTTAATGGAATATCTCCATAGGGGTACAGAGGAACATTTCCAGCAACCATCACTCCTGTGTTCTAATGCTACATTGTGTTAGCTAATGGTGCTGAAAGGCTCATTGATGATTAGAAAACCCTTCTGCAGTTATGTTAACACATGGATAGAAGTGGGAGTTTTCAAGGAAAACATGGAATTGTCTGGGTGAACCCAAACTTTTGAACAATAGTGTATGTTTGAGTGTAAACATTAATACAGACGTCCAGCATCGTGGTTGTAAAAAGTGATGGGAATGGGCATCATTTTAGAAAGAAATGTTGAAGGTTTGCATCAATATTTTTAAATTCTGACTTCTACTGAAATTATGTTCAATCAACAAACTATATTGAGTCAGATTAATTCCCACCTCCTCTGCAGTGAAAGAATTATTTGGCAATTGGGAGCACAAACACTTGAAATCCTGAACTCAAACTGGTGAAAAGTTAAGTGATCGAGCCAGTTTAGTTAATTTACTAAGGATGTAGTTTAAATTGATTAATACAGAAATCTCAGTTTAAATGACACAAAATGATAATTTGATGCTATGTTATTTAATCTAAATCAGTACTTTCGAGTTTTAACCAAACCTAAACTATTCCTAAAAAGTCCATAAACTCCCAAAAGTCTGAAGTCAATCCTTAAAAGGTCTAAAACCAAAATCAAACCTAAAGCAGTCCAAAAAAATGTTCAGAACCAGCCAGAATACAGTCTCAAACCAGTCGTAAAAAGTGAAAAAAATAGTACAATATCGGGGCAAACCAAATCTAAACTACTCTGAAAAAAGTCCAAGACCCGCCGAAGACAGTCCAGAACCAGTCCACATCCAGGACCAGATCCAGAGTAAAATAAATCCTAAACCAACTTTAAATCACATCCAAAACCAGGAGAACCAAGAATGGAACCAAACATAGACCAGTGCCAAGAAAGTCCAGAACCAGTCCAACATTCAGTCTGAAACCAGTCCAGAAGCTCTTCTAGAAAGCCCCAGAGCATGATACTGCCACCTCCATGCTTGATGGTAGGTTTGGTGTTCTTGGAGTTAAAGGTCTCACTTTCAGTTTTTCTTCCATCTGACCACAGAACTTTCCTCCAGAAGGTCTTTTCTTTGTCCATGTAATCAGTGGAGCTTTAAGGTTCTGCTTCCAGAGGAAGAACGTCCTTCTTCATGGATCCTCTCAGTTCATGTTGATGTAAAACCCTGTGGACACTGACAGCTGTGTTCCAGCAGCTTCTCATCCATTCAGACCTGCTTTCTGATGGTTCTTGGTTGACTTTTGACCATCCTGACCAATGGTCTCTCAGCAGCAGGTGATAGTTTGTGTTTTCTTCCTGGTGGAGACAGTAACACAACTGGACGATGAACTTTATTCTGACAAACAGATGATTTAGGATCTGAAGCTGCTTTCAAATGGCTCCAAGTGACTTTCTGACTTGTTGAAGTTTATGATTTCCTTATTCAGATCTTTGCTGAGCGCTGTGGAAGTTCAGCGAGGTCAAGAGAGGATGAGGAGGCAGACACAGAGAGACACTCTGGTGATTCAGATGACTTAGGTTTTGAGTAAGGTGTACTGACATCAGGAAAAGTGACACCGACAGAGTAGCAGTTCATGCAAGCAATGCCAGCATGAGATCTGAGGATTCTCTCTGATCTTTGGGTTTATTTTGTAGTTGGAAGAGGAGTCAGCAGCTGTAGTCGACTGTAATCACTCAGGAGACGCCAAGAGGCCATTAAACTAAGAAAATTTGATAAAAACAAATTTCTACTTCACCAAAACTGACAATTTAAGTTTCTAAACCAACAGTTGTGGTTGTATTTCCCATACATGTGTGACTTAATGGCATTAGAGGAGATTTAATTTCCTACGACTTTGAACGTAGCATACGCATGCGCACATACAACCTCTCCCTCACCCCCCCAACCTCCCCCCCTTAACATTTATGAAGAAACGCCCCCCTCCAGAAACTTGCGTAGGATTCGTTAAGTTGCCTACAGCCGCAGTATAATACAATAGTATATTTTACCTGTCCAGAAGGAATTTAGCAACCAAGGCATCTGTCTTTAGGTCCATTTGTTGCTTGAGCTGATGCCATCGCCCAAATGACTCGCCAATAATCACTTTTGTTTTTGCATTCTCGCGATCCAGTCGTCTTTTATTTTCTCTGACCTCAAAAAATGCCTTTCTTTTACAGCTGGGTTCCCCTGGATCTTTATCTGCCATTATGTAAAAAAAGATGAGCAAAACAAGTCGCCAGCTAACTACGAAGCTATACCAAAGCAACACATACAGAAAACACGTAAGTCCAAGGCGTACGTAATCTACGTAACTAGGCCTGAGCCGGAAGATTTTTGATTGACAGGAAAGGGAGCAAACCAAACGCCTCGGTTCGAGCGCATTGATTGGCTGATGTTTTCCAGGTCCTGCCATGTCCACAGTTATTTTATTTATTTATTTATTTATTTTAGAAACCATACATACAAGTCCACTAAAGGTCAGTATATTAATTTTATGTGAATCAGACAAATTAAACAAAAAAAAAACATCCTCCATAATGCCTTTAATAAATCTGTGAAAGAACCAATGACTCAATCACAGAAAATTCAGAAGTATAGAAGCCACTGAAACTCAAGATTGTCATGCTAACATGGACTTTATAGGATGGAAACCTTTGTTCATGATTATTTATATGTTTTCATATCTATATTGTGTGCAGGGACACTAAAGTTGAATCTAATTAATACATTTCTAAACAGAAGTACATAAAGAGGTTACAGTACATCAGGCTGTGTTATTTCCTTCCATCCCAGTATCTGTAAAGTTAATTGAACTTTTCTCATTTGAGCCTTTCAGTCTCTCAGTCAATAGAAACCTTTAATCACTACCAGCTCGATGCAAAGTAATTAGAAAAATCATTAAAAGTGAATAATAAAAAGGTAGTTTCCGGGCTCTTTCTTTATTCCCCTCACAGAGATGATCTCACGCTGCACCCCCGTCATCTCATTTTTACTCTCCAAGGCCTTAAATAGCTCCTCTTTCACCGCTCCGTCGCCGAAGGACACGATGTGCACGAGCTCCACTGAGCACGCTCAATGGAGCCATATCTGCTGGCGTTTCTGCTTTCAGTGCCAGGGTCTGAAGTGAGTCTTCCTCCTGGGTCTGCATCTTCTCTGCTGTGGCCAAACCAGATTAATGATTAATCAGAGTCCCAGCAGCCCATCTGTTTTGGCTTCACCCTGCATTGTCCATCAGATTTCTACTGAAATCCAGTCTTTGGTCGACATTTCACCAACTTTTGAGGTTCTAATATCAGTAGAATTTGACGTTTGGAAAGTTTGACCAGACAAGGCTCCAGTTTTTAGACATTTAGACGAAATGCTGATGTGGACTCATTGGTAGGAATTTGATGTGTGGTTCCAGTTTCTCACTCTTTGGACTTGAAACTTGTACAAAATTGGTCAAAACTGCCCAAAATCTCTAAAGACCTGTCCAAAATGAACAAAACTGTATGTAATTTTGCAAATTTGTCCAAAATGACTTGAATTATGTTAAAAATGACTCAGAAATATCTAAAATTTGTTTAAAACCCTGTTTTCTAAATGACTCAAAGTTTATTTGAAACCTGGCCAACATTACTCAGATAGTCGAAAATGACTTTACTGAATAATTCATGGACCTTAAAAATGTAAAAAAGTGCTAAAACTCCAACCCAGGCTGGTCTAGTGTCTCCATAAAGTTCCTGTAAGTGTATATATCTATCGATGGATCCATATTTCTATTAAAATACAGTCTTTGGTCGACATTTCACCAACTTTTGAGGCTCTAATATCAGTAGAATCTGATGTGAGGAAAGTTTGACCAGACAAGGTTCCAGTTTTTAGATATTTTGATTAAATATCGATGTGGACTCATTGGTGTAGGAATTTAATGTGTGGTTCCAGTTTCCTGCTATTTAGGTTGTGGATTCATTGATAGGAAACAGAACCTGATGTTATAGATAGATGTCTAAATGTTGGTGTTCATAGAGGTCTAGATGTTCATAGAGGTCTAGATGTTCATAGAGGTCTAGATGTTCATAGAGGTCTAGATGTTGGTGTTCATAGAGGTCTAGATGTTCATAGAGGTCTAGATGTTCATAGAGGTCTAGATGTTGTTGTTCATAGAGGTCTAGATGTTCATAGAGGTCTAGATGTTCATAGAGGTCTAGATGTTGTTGTTCATAGAGGTCTAGATGTTCATAGAGGTCTAGATGTTGGTGTTCATAAAGGTCTAGATGTTCATAGAGGTTTAGATTTTGGTGTTCGATGTACAGAGTTACAAGTTTGTGGTTCCATATGTGTCTGTATATTATTTATGTCCATCTTTTTTGTCTCGTTTGTGTTGTTTTTTGTGCGTATAGGCAGTTCTGTCTTTTTTTGTCATCATTCATCTTGTTTTTCTTGGTTTTGTGTTGCTTAGTGTCTTGTTTGCTTTGGCTTCTGTGTTTATGTTGTTGTTTTTTTAATCTTTCTGTGGTTGCTTTTTCTCCCTTCTGTCATTTTGTGTTTTGTTTCTCTAGTTTTGAGTCTTTTTGGGCCACTTTGATCTCCTCTGTTTCGTTTTGCGTGTTCTTTTTTAGTTTCAGTTTTTAGATATTCAGACTAAATGTTGATGTGGACTCTTGTAGGAATTTGATGTGTGGTTCCAGGTTCTTCCTATTTGGACTTGAAACTTGTCCAAAATTCATTGAAATTGTCCAAAACAAACCCAAACACCTGCCAAAATGAGTAAAAACTGTCCATAAACAGAAACTGGTGTTCATAGGGGTAGTTTTTAGATATTTAGACTAAATGTTGATGTGGACTCATTGGTAGCTTTTAGATGTTTAGACTGAAGTGACTCCTCCTCCTGGCTCTTCTCTGCTGTGGCCAAACCAGATTAATGATTCATCAGAGTCCCAGCAGCCCATCTGTGTCGGCTTCTCCCTGCATTCTCCTGCGTGCTACTGTACAAACATCGTCTTTAATCCTCTGAATCCAGGACAGAAAACAGAACCTATTTTGCCGTTATCTAGTTTGAAAACATTACCTCAGAATGTGATTAATAGAAACTCTTAAGCTGGGATTTGCTGCTACAAAGCCTATTAATCCACTTATCCCAGGCAGCCTGTCTATTTTTGTTCACACTTACATGTTTTTATTTGAACTCCTGTGAACCTCTAATTGAAAAATCATGAATATAAATTATGTCTTTCTCTTCTTCTGTTGTTGCTTTTATAAGTTCAGCTGCTTGTGAGGCAAGAAAAGCTGGAATGTGAGTCCAATCAGAGCTTAATTACAGCGACCAGTCAGTCCTCAGAGGCCTTCAGATTTAAAGGAATGAAGATCTTGGGCCTCACAGCTGCTTTTCACATCCTTCTGAGACTGTTGACTTCATTTCCTGCAGGTTTTCGCTTCAGGACACTTCGTCTGCTTTCTCACTCCTCCGGTTTTCTATTTCTTCGACCTCTTCTTGCTCCTGAAGTTCTCTCTGGTGTTTTGGTCTCTCTGATTTTTACTTGACCTGAGTGCGACCCTCCCAAACTTCCCAAATATCTCCCAGAGCAAAACAGTCACAGGCGAAGACGTCAACCGTCAAAATGTCAAGCAGGTCCTGGGTGTTTTTTTGTTTCTTCACTGTGGCTCAGTTTTCACCTCTATGCAAACAGAACTACCAGGAAGAAGAGAAGAGAAATCTGGAAATGTCTTCTGTATAGAATGACACAGTTAGAATGACTGAAACCAGAATAAAGAAAAAAAAGTAAAGTTGAATAGTTACTTATTTTACAAAAATAGAAAAACACCTGGAATCAACACGTCCAACATTTTGTCCACAAGTCTTACCAATGTCAGAAAAAACTTATTCTACATACAGATAAATATTTGACGACATATGTTTATATATTTTTCCATACTCTGCTCCGTATAAAGACTATGTGCAGTTTTTTTTTTTTTTTACAGAGTCTGGTTACAGCAATCCATGCTTTTGCAGCATCTGTCTCCCATAAATGCTGCAACTTTTTGTCTTTTCAGCAGGTTTTGAAATTCAGACAGTTAAAGGAAAATCAGAAAATAAAGGATGAGATAATGAGCCGAGCGTGGTGAATGATTTCTGAATTAAACGTTCCTCCTTAAAGCCAGGTAGATGCTCAGAACACCGTTGCTGAGTCATACAGCCACCATCATTTTTAGAAAAAGGTGTAAAAGTTGTGATTTGTAGCCAGAAGAACATGGTGTACCTATCAGAAAAAACACAACAAGTGTTGATGTCTGTGCAGATTTTTAGTCATCCAGATCGTGGCAATCACAGAAGCTTCAGTAGAAATCAACTGGACTTCTCTGGTAGGTCGTTGAAGACGTTTTCACCTCTCATCCAAGATGAGGGGTGAGAAAGTCTCTTGAAGAAGAGGTGAAACATCTTCAAGAACCTACAAGAGCTTCAGTGGAAATCAGCTGAACTTTTCAGGTAGGTTCTTGAAGATGTTTTCACCTCTCATGTTGAAGATGTTTCATCCAAAATGAAAGGTAAAACATCTTCAAGAACCTACTAGAGCTTCAGCAGGAATCAACTGAACTTCTCTGGTAGGTTCTTCTTCATCTTGGATGAGAGATGAAGACATCTTCAAGAACTTACCACAGAAGGCCAGCTGATTCTACTGAAGCTCTTGTAGGTTCTTGAAGACATTTTCACCTCTCATCTTGGACTTCTCTGGTAGGTTCTTAAAGATGTTTTCACCTCTTGTCTTGGATTAGAGGTGAAAGCTCTCTTGGAGAAGAGGTGAAACGTCTTCAAGAACTTCGCAAACCCCTCCCACAACAAAACAATAAACTGTCTGAATGTTTGCGACTGTTGTTCACAACCGAGTCACTGATGGTTTCACAGTTTCACTAAAGAGCTCAAAATTTTTAGTTTTTCATGAAATTAGGTTAAAGTAAACAATCTATTTTTGGCATTTTTTAAAATGAGACGTGATTTTGATAAAATATTACAATCTAAAGTTTAGGTGTGTTTAGGTTTCCTGTCAGAGTGTTTAAAGGCTGTCAGAAAGTTCAAAATCCAACATTTCTTCCTGTTTATGCCGCTTCCGTCTCCAATAAAAGATGTAACTTTACGTCTTTAAAGTTTTCAGCAGGTTTTGGGATTCAGACGGTTAAAGGAAAACCTGAAAATAAAGGATGAGATAAGTCGAGCACGGTGAATGACTTGTGAATTAAACATGAATCACAGGAAACCTGCTGAGTCACAGCTTCTCTCTGATCCTCGGTGAAGCTTCTTTGTGTCGTCTGCTGATGTTGGACTTTACTTTTATCTGCTGCTGTTCTTCAGGAGCTGCTGAGGTTCCTCCACTATTAAAGATTAAACTTGTGACCTCGTAGTGCGGCTTGTGTGTGGCCTCGGATGCAGCTATTTCAGGTTCATCAGAGGGTCAGAGAGACATGGAGGTGATTTATGGTTTCTGCAGGAGGAGGAGGATCCTTCAGAAAGGGATGTTTTGCCAGCCGGCATGTTGGCAGCCTCCGCCGTGACAAACCGTGTCGACAGCACGAACAAAAACAGGGCCAAGGTGCTTTGAGGAACAAAAAAAAACACAAAACTGAAGCCCAACTTTTGTTTTCTAAACACCTTTTCATCAACATTTGCATCTGAACATGTCAAACTGATTCAGATAAGAGATAAAAGCACATTTTTATTGCATCTGTCTTCCAACCAGAACCTCCTCAGGATCACCTGGTTCTTCATCTCCAGTAACTTTATCAATGATCAGAGTTCTACCTTCATACTGTGAATATTTCCAGAGTTCCAGGTCCTTGAAGTCCACAGAGGTGGGTCCAGATTTATCACTTTTTAATGGACTTTTTCCATCATTTCTGAGCCTCAGAACTTCATCAGTCCAGCAGATAAACCATGACATTTAGGAGGAGAATACATCTGAGTTCTGAAAAAACTGCAACTAAAACAACTAAAAGAGCTGGAAAATGACCACAAAAAGAGACCAAATTGTCAAAAAAGGGCCTAAATTACCACAAAAAAACACAAAATCTACACAAAACCCCCATATCACCATAAAAGTAAATAAATTTATCACAAAGACACAAACTTTCCACTGAAATATGCTAAATTACAAAAAAGGCCAAGACTACCACAAAAAGACACAAAATCAGCACAAAAGGACCAAAATTACAACAAATTGACCCCAAATCGCCACAAAAATAAGTGAACATACCATAGAAAGACACGAACTCTCCTCTAAAAGATGTACGGTTCCCACAAAAAGATGAAAAATCACCATAAAGAGGTCAAAATGACCACAAACAGGGTTCAAAGTACCACAAAATGATCTAAAATCACCACAAAAAAAGGTGAATTTACCACAGAAAGACTCGAAATCGCCACTAAAAGAAGCTAAATTACCACAAAGAATCATCTGGTTCTTCATCTCCAGTAACTTTATTAATGATCAGAGTTCTACCTTCAGACTGTGAATGTTTCCAGAGTTCCAGGTCCTTGAAGTCCATTTGTATTACTTTTTCCAGGATTTGTGAACCGAAATGACTTCATAAAATAATCCTACATGAGAAAATGATTCCCCCACAGAGTGAATGGCGTCCATAGAGGTAACTTCTGTGTAAAATGATCCTTTCATCGTCTATAATTGTTCTGATCAACCATCCATCAACATGTGACTTGAACCTTTAAGTTTACCCAGAATGCACTTTTTAAAGTTTTCTCTGGTGAATAATCAGGAAACAGAAACACATCCAGAGGAGCAGTGATTGTTTCTAGGACTCTAAACTGTTCACACTAGAATACATCCCATAACTACCAAAACTCCAACATGAAAATAGATTGGTGTTGGATTCTCCTCTGTCAGTCGAAGAACTTCACAAATCTCTGCAGCATATGCCGAACAATAAAGCACCCGGTCCAGATGGCTATCCAGTTGAATTCTATAAAGAATTTTGGACAATGTTGGCTCCCACCTTTCATAAAATGGTAACAGAAATTAAAAACAAACAAAAAATACCTTCAAATATGAACTTAGCCAAAATTATTTTGTTATTAAAACCAGAAAAAGACCCCACACTTCCATCTAGTTACCGTCCAATTTCATTAATAAATGTAGATCTCAAAATTATCAGCAAAGCTCTCGCCAGTAGAATAGAAAAAATAACCCCCCTTATAATACATCCTGATCAAACAGGTTTTATTAAAGGGAGACATTCTTCTACTAATATGCGCAGATTAATTAACATAATAGATTATTCCACAATACATCATTTAGAATCCACAATCATCTCGTTAGACGCAGAAAAAGCATTTGATCGAGTAAATTGGAAATTTCTGTTTGCAACATTAAACAGATTTGGTTTTGGGCCATCTTTTATAGACTGGATAAACATCTTTTATAATAACCCGGCTGCTTGTGTTAAGACCAGTGACCAGACTTCTCCAAGTTTCTGTTTGCAGAGAGGCACTAGGCAGGGCTGCCCACTTTCTCCATCACTTTTCACCATCTTTATTGAACCTCTTGCAGCTGCCATAAGACAAAATACAGACATCAGAGGAATCCAAGCCAACAATATGGAACATAAAATAAGTCTTTATGCAGATGATGTATTACTTTTCCTAAATAACTCCAAATCATCTATCTCCCAGACAATTACGCTTATTAATAAATTTTCATTGATATCTGATTATTCTACCAACTGGTCTAAGACTACAGCCATGCCTATTAATTGTGACATACCAAGAATATCTAACATCACAATACAGTCTGGAAACCTCAGATATTTAGGCATAAATATTTCTCCCAGGATATCAGAACTTACAAAACTAAATTATGTTCAGTTATTGAAAACAATAGAGGATGATCTTATACGGTGGAAGCACTTACCTTTATCACTCATGGGGAGAGTAGCCACTATTAAAATGATGGTTTTACCTAAAGTTAACTATCTATTCTCAATGATACCATCCAAACCATCCTCCTGTTAGTTTAAATCACTGGACTCATATATATCCAAATTTCTTTGGAAAAACAAACCATCACGTATCAGTTTAAAGACTCACAACAGACTAAAGATAGAGGTGGACTGGATTTACCCAACTTCAGTCACTACTTCCCAGCTAGTAAGTTGCAGTATATTTCCAAATGGTTAAAACCTAGTAATGTAGATGAGTTATGGTTCGATGTAGAGCAAGCAATATGTGAGGACATAGCCGTTTCTGACTTGCCATTTATCAGCACAACTATTAAATCTCATCAGTGTTTCAAAAGCATTAATATCAGCTCCTCTTTAATGGCTTGGTGGGAATTTCTAAAATTAAGTAAGTCTTCAGTCATTCCATGTAAATTTACTCCAATCTGGAATAACCCTGACATTCTACAAAATAAAAAGATGATACATTTTACTCACTGGAGAAACCAAGGGATAAAACAGTTAGAACATATCATAGAAGATGGTAACTTTCTGTCATTTCACACACTCACTTCACAATATGGAATTAACAACACAAAATTTTTAGAATACCACCAACTTAAATCGATTATAGGAAAAAAATACACTCTCAACCAATTACACTGGCAGCTTCCTCTTAGAGTAGAAGAATTCTTAAATTTTCGTCCCCCAAAGCTATTATCAAAACTATATAGAATATTATCAAAGTCAGAAGATACAATCTTTCTTCCTACAACAAAATGGGAAGCTGACCTATCCAGTAATCTTAATCAAAATGCATGGTCACAAATATGTTTAAATACCTTTAAAATGTCAAAGAACTCAAATATGCAGCTTATACAATTTAAAATTCTGCACAGAGTTCATTATACAGGACAAAGGATGTTCAGGATGGGTCTGTCCCATTCGGATATTTGCTCACACTGCAGTGATAACATGACTGACAGTTACCTCCATGCCATGTGGTCCTGCGCACCTGTGCAAAGGTTCTGGCTTGAGGTATGTGAAGACCTGTCATTATGGTTTAAATGCAACATTACTGCAAGTCCCACATTGTGCCTATTAGGTGACCTAGGTGAAATCAACATAGGATCTAACTCTGTATGTATGGTTCTCACCAGCTTATGCATCGCAAAGAAAACTATCCTTATAAATTGGAAAGCCAAAAACAGTCTGTGGGTCTGTGGCTGGCTGCGGGCTGGGGGCCTGCTGGTCTTTGGGGGTGCGCGGCTGCCCGCATCTGGGTGTGGGGTGGGGGTGGTGGTGGTGGGGGCCCGGTTTTGTGGCCCGGTGTCCCCCGGCCTTCCGGGCGTGCCCTCATGGGGCACTATGGGAGGGTGAGTGGCTGATCTTGGGCTGCGGCGGGGGCGCCGGCCCATGCCGGGTGGCCGTCTGGGGTGGCTGGTTCCCCTGGCGGTGTTGACCCTCTGCCTGGGGGGGGCGGGGGTTGCCTCCTTGGCGCCTGGGGCTCGGGGTCCTGTGCTGGGTCCGCCCTGGGCCTCCGGACCCTGGCGGGGTTGGCGGCCGCCGATCTTGGTCGCCTGGGGCCCGACCCTGCTGGGCGCTGGAGGTCCTGGCCGGGTTCTCCCTCTGCCCCCTTCCGGGCCTGTCCGTGGTCGTCCTCGTGGTTTGGTGGCTCGGATCTCTACTCTGGGATTGCTGCCGGCTCGCCTGGGTCTTGTGGGCTCTCAGGCCCGCTTCTGGCCTTCACGGAGGTCAGAGGTCATCGTTGCATGATCACAGTCACAATTGCACCGTACTCTGCATGTGGACATAGCAACCATGTTGTCTTGGGGGGTGTTAAGTTTGTCCTGGTGCCAAAATATCAAAAGACATGTTTCCTCAGTTTATTTGTTTCACATAGATGATTTGAATAATTACTAGCTGTATTTCGTAACAAAACCCGTAGGATGCGTTCTGTTCTTGTCTTTGTTAAGGTGTACTAGCTTGTTGTCTGTTGTGTCGGTTTCAATTGAAAGATAATTGTATTCTTGCACTTTTCCTTTTCTCTTCACTATCCTCTCTTGTTGTTGTTTTTTTTCTCCTTTTCTCGTTTCTTTCTTCCTGCCTTTCCCCTGTCAGGTCCTTCAAATTTATGTATATTTAACTAATCAACAAGTATTCAATCTAAATAAATTACTGTACAGTATCAAGGGGAGTCTTATACTTACGAACTCCCCTTGGAAAAGCAAATTTGTATGGCACAATGCAGCAGCCAGATCCTCATTCTGCCTGCTCTGTTGCCGGACAGGACACAAAAAAAAAAAAAGAATACATCCCATAATACTGATGGTCACAGCTTGTTTTAAAGAAAAATGAACAGAAACCAGATTTATTCTTTAGACTGTGACACCTGGATGGACGTAAACTGAACTAGTGTCAGTTTTGGTCGGGTTTTCATTGTTTTGTGCTCGTTTTTGTCATTTTCTGTCACTTTCTCCACTTTTGTGTTGTTTTTGTGCCTTTGGGGCAGTTTTTTCTGGATGTGATCATTTTATTGTCCTTTTGTTGCCATTTCATGTCTTGTTTTATGTGATTTTGTGTGGTTTTCTCTAATGTTTTTTCATGTTTTGCGTCTCTTCTTCTTGCTTTGTGTTTGGATTTACGTAGTATTTCGCGTCTTCTTTTTCTTGCTTCACATCTTTCTGTGCCTCATTTTTGTGTTTGGCATTTTGATCGTTTTACACGTCTTTGGGACACTTTAATCTCTGACATGAAACTCTGACACATCCCATAATACTGATGATCACCGTTGGTTATAGAGAAAATGAGCAGGAACCGGTTTTATTCTTTAGACTGTGACACCTGGATGGACGTAAAACTGATCCGGTTGGTCTTTTTGCGACTCGTTTTTACTGTTATACGTCTGATTTTTGTTTTTGTCTCTTTTCTGTCATTTTGCATCAGCTTTGTGTTGTCTTTGTGTTCATTTTCTATCTCTCTTTTTCTATTTTCTTTCATTTTTCTTGCTTTTTGTGTGTATTTGTCTTGTTTTGTCTGATTTTGTGTCATGTTTTTTCTTGCTTTGTGCCTCTTTTTTTGCTTTGTGTCCAGATTTAGGCATTTTGCATCTTGTTTTTCTTGCTTTGCATCTTTTTGTACCGTGCTTTGTGTTTTAATGGGACATTTTGATCATTTTACACATCTTTGGGACACTTTTGTCTCTTTGTGACAGGAAACCAGGACACATCCCAGAATACTGATGCTCACAGTTGGTTACAGAGAAAAATAAACAGGTTTATTCTTCAGACAGTGACACCTGGATGACATAAGAGTGAGTGTGAGGCGTTCAGGTGTCTTCAGATTTGATGCTGATGACATTAGCATCTCTGACCAATCAGGTCCTTCACCTCCTCTGCTCTCGTCCTTCACTTAAACATCCTCTCTTTAATCACAATCAGTCCTGATTTTCCCTCCATCGGCTGCTTTCTGTTCTCTTCCTGTAGTGTCTCTGATTAGACGTCCATCGGTTCAGCTCAGAAGCTCTCATGTTGTCTTTGAGGAGCTTCAGCTGAGCAGCATGGAGGCAGTTTGGGAGACGTTGAAGATGTCAGAGAGGTTTCTGTGAAGAGGACGGAAAATACAGATCTGTGTTTATTTTAACGGACAGCAGAGTGTTTGTGGTTTAACTCTGAAAACTTTTTCCATCATTTCTGAACCTCAGAACTTCATCAGTCCAGCAGACAGACACATGACATTAAGGAGGATAAACACATCTGAGTTCTGCTAAAAAGGATTTGTTTTCATATTTTTATTACTCCTCTGTAATTCAAAGACTTAACTTTTAAAATATCCATAGTATCAACTTTCCTCTCATCAGGTTCTACTGATGTTAGAGCCTCTAAAGTTGGTGAAATGTCGACCAAAGACTGGATTTTAGTAGAAACATGGATCCATCCTTTAAAAAAAACAGCCTCGAATGATAATTCTGCACTTTCTTCCATTTTTAAAGACCAGATAATCACTCATTAGTGTCAGTTTTCACAAGTATGGCTCATACTGGACAAGTTTTAAGACTTTTTTTTCAAATATCGATTTATTTTTGACAGTCTTTATCTCGTTTTGGACAAATTTTGAGTAATTTTAGAGAAGTTTCAAGTTAAAAATGCAAAAAAAACAAAACAAGAAACTGAAGCCTTGTCTGGTCAAACTTTCCACTCATCAGATTCTACTGATGTTAGAGCCTCAAAGTTGGTGAAATGTCGGCCAAAGACTGGATTTTAGTAGAAACATGGATCCATCCATTTATATACACTTACAGGAACCTTAAGGAGACATTACACTACATTATACTATCTATTTTGAGGGGCTGATTATTTATTATTATTGTCATTACTGAGTTATTTGGGACCATTTTGTGTAATTCTGGACAAGTTTTGAGTCATTTTGGTCAGATTTCAAGTCAAAACAGCAAAAACTCTGGGGTATTGGGGTTATATGTGCAACTTTGTGGGGTCACAATACCAAGATAGTTTGAATGTTTGACACGTTTTTTCAATTTAAGGGATCAACAAGCGTTTATTACTGGAATTTTTGGATCCATTTTGAGTAATTTTGGACCATTTTTGAGTCATTTTGGACAAGATTTGGGTTATTTTTTAACAGATATTGAGTCAGAATCACAAAAAACTGGAGCCTTGTCTGGTCATACTCTCCTTATCAGATTCTACTGATGTTAGAGCCTCTAAAGTTGGTGAAATGTCGACCAAAGACTGGATTTTAGTAGAAACATGGATCCATCCTTTAAAAAAAAAACAGCCTCGTATGATAATTCTGCACTTTCTTCCATTTTTAAAGACCAGATAATCACTCATTAGTGTCATTTTTCACAAGTTTGGCTCATACTGGACAAGTTTTAAGACTTTTTTTTCAAATATCGATTCATTTTTGACAGTCTTTATCTTGTTTTGGACAAATTTTGAGTAATTTTAGAGAAGTTTCAAGTTAAAAATGCAAAAAAAAACCCAGAAGAAACTGGAACCTTGTCTGGTCATACTCTCCTCATCAGATTCTACTGATGTTAGAGCCTCAGAAGTTGGTGAAATGTCGGCCAAAGACTGGATTTTAGTAGAAACATGGATCCATCCATATAGAGACACTTACAGGAACTTTGTGGAGACACTCGACCAGTCCTTAGATTTCTGAACTTTTTAAGTGGTATTTTTTTTCGGGGGTGAAAGAGAAAAGTTCCCAGGTCTGACAACACATCAGACTCTCTAGTTTTTGGTCTTCAATGACCAACTGTGACATGACAGAGCAGCGTGTTTCCTGAATACGGCCTGGACTGATGCAGGTTTAAGTTACAAACATGATCTGACAGAAAACACATTAACTTTAAAATATAATGGAGAATGCAGTTTGTGCTGCTCAAAATGGCAACTTCTTCAACAGAATCTGCACTAGCTTTTGTATTCTTTCAAAGAAAAACTGAATGTAAAGATTTCAACCTGCAGCTCTTTAAGCAGCTTTTCTTCCTAATCTTGAGGTTTCGTCTTTGCAGAAACAGTCCAGTTCACATCAGACTGCAGCTTCAAGCAGAACTAGCTCCGCTTTTAGAACGTCTCGGCCGCATTTTCCTCGTCCTCGTCTGTTTTTCTAGACTCCCGGACGGCTGACCGACCGGCGGCGGCACACAGGAGTCATTTTGTGCCGTTAAAATATTCATTCATGAAGTCCCGGAGCCTTTTAGTCCACATCAAACATCAGAGCCACAGGAGAGGCTCTGAGCAGCGAGCAAACAGCTCCACCGACCTTCAGCTAAATATTTATGCTCTAAATATACCCCCTATATTCATTGTGTTTTTAGGGAAATGATCTGGATCAGAAGTGAACCAACAGGATTCAGATTTGGGAGGAAATGTGCAGAATTTCTGAACGGTTTTTCAGAGCAGCTGACTTTATCTCTCACCTCTTTTTGCTCATTTTGTGTTTTTCTATTCATTTTGTGTGTTTTTTTTGTCTGCTTTTCAGTTCATTTTGTGTCTCTCTGTTAATTTTGTGTCTTTTTGTTCATTTTGTCTGTTTTTTTCTGTTCATTTTGTGTCTTTTTGTTAATTTTGTCTGGTTTTTCTGTTCATTTAGTGTCTTTTTGTTCATTTTGTCTGTTTTTTCTGTTCATTTTGTGTCTTTTTGTTCATTTGGTCTGGTTTTTCTGTTCATTTTGTGTCTTTTTGTTAATTTTGTCTGGTTTTTCTGTTCATTTTGTGTCTTTTTGTTCATTTTGTCTGTTTTTTCTGTTCATTTTGTGTCTTTTTGTTCATTTTGTCTGTTTTTTCTGTTCATTTAGTGTCTTTTTGTTCATTTTGTCTGTTTTTTTCTGTTCATTTAGTGTCTTTTTGTTCATTTTGTCTGTTTTTTTCTGTTCATTTTGTGTCTTTTTGTTCATTTTGTCTGTTTTTTCTGTTCATTTAGTGTCTTTTTGTTCATTTTGTCTGTTTTTTTCTGTTCATTTTGTGTCTTTTTGTTCATTTGTCTGTTTTTTCTGTTCATTTTGTGTCTTTTTGTTCATTTTGTCTGTTTTTTTCTGTTCATTTAGTGTCTTTTTGTTCATTTTGTCTGTTTTTTTCTGTTCATTTTGTGTCTTTTTGTTCATTTTGTCTGTTTTTTTCTGTTCATTTTGTGTCTTTTTGTTCATTTGGTCTGGTTTTTCTGTTCATTTTGTGTCTTTTTGTTAATTTTGTCTGGTTTTTCTGTTCATTTTGTGTCTTTTTGTTCATTTTGTCTGTTTTTTCTGTTCATTTTGTGTCTTTTTGTTCATTTTGTCTGTTTTTTTCTGTTCATTTAGTGTCTTTTTGTTCATTTTGTCTGTTTTTTCTGTTCATTTAGTGTCTTTTTGTTCATTTTGTCTGTTTTTTCTGTTCATTTGTGTCTTTTTGTTCATTTGTCTGTTTTTTCTGTTCTTAGTGTCTTTTGTTCATTTGTCTGTTTTTCTGTTCATTTTGTGTCTTTTGTTCATTTTGTCTGTTTTTTCTGTTCATTTTGTGTCTTTTTGTTCATTTTGTCTGGTTTTTCAGTTCATTTTGTGTCTCTCTGTTAATTTTGTGTCTTTTTGTTCATTTTGTCTGTTTTTTTCTGTTCATTTTGTGTCTTTTTGTTCATTTTGTCTGGTTTTTCTGTTCATTTTGTGTCTTTTTGTTCATTTGGTCTGTTTTTTTTCTGTTCATTTTGTGTCTTTTTGTTCATTTGGTCTGGTTTTTCTGTTCATTTTGTGTCTTTTTGTTCATTTGGTCTGGTTTTTCTGTTCATTTTGTGTCTTTTTGTTCATTTTGTCTATTTTTCTGTTCATTTTGTGTCTTATTCATTTTGTGTGTTTTTTTCTACTAACTTTGTGTGATTTTCTGCTTGTTTTGACCACTTTTGTGTCAATTTTCAGCTAATTTTAAACTAATTTAAGACTGTTTCAAATGATTTTTTGAAGTTTGTTGTTTTGGTCAAGCTTGAAGTCATTATCTGGGATTTTTCCATAAGTTTGAAGCATCCTTTGAACAACTATGAACAATATTTTTCGGCATTTTGGTTCATTTTTAAGTCATTGTGAGTAATAAACACTTTTAAGGCAGGTTTGGATTAAGTTGGACGGGATTTTTGGAGAAGTTTCTGTCATTTTGGTCAAGTTTGAAGAGAATTTGGAAAACCTTTGAGACATTTTGGATGAGTTTATGGGTCGATTCAGGCAAACTTTTGGTGGATAAGTTTGGGCCATTTGGACAATTTTTGAATCATTTTGAACAAACAAACATATCCAGCGTACCGATGATCGTTTCTACGACTGTCACAGACATTAAAGTGCTGCAGGTTTACTGTTCACACAAGGATGCATCCCATAATACTGATGCTCATAGTTGGTTATAGAGAAAAAGAACAAAAACCAGATGTGGTGTTTAGACTGACAGCTGGATGGAGGTAAAACTGATCTGGTTGCAGTTTGTTTTTGGTCATTTCATGTCTTTGTGTTGTGATTTTTCATCTTTTCTGGTAATTCCGGCTCTCTTTGTGGTAATTCTGTGCTATCAAATGCTTTTTTTCCTCCTTCATTGTTGGTAACACCTTTGGGCACATACGTAGCCATTGCAATATGTTCAATGTTTGGCCAAATAAACGGGATTTTCTTTTTCTTGCATTAAAAAAATGTTAAAGTGGAGGAATCTCACTTCAGTGCTTCACATTCTAGGTTTATACGAGGTCAGAAGACAGACAAAAATGCATCTATTATTACTATTCTTGAACATTAAAGACGAACAGAGGAATCAAATCTGCAGAAAGACACACAGTGGCTCTGAGAAACTGAAGCGGCTCTTCTATAAGATGCTGTGAAAAGCAGCAGCAGCAGCCATCAGTGGAAGCCCAGAAACTACATCTACATGCGCTCTGATCTCTGCTCAGCTCTCACATTTTTGGCCTCAGTCCTGAAATTCCTCCTCGTCTGGATCCGACCGAGCAGAGAAACTGAGCTCACGGTGGTAAAACTGCTGGAATTCAGGTCGCATAAGGTTAAAAAAAGTTAAAACCTGCTGCCAGTAGAGGGAAACTCCAAATGATTTACGTGCTCATTTCTAGTCATTGTTTAGCTGCTGACCTATCCTTAGAACATCACCTGCTGTAACATCTAAATTCCTAAAAATGGGTCCATAATTTACAAAGCTAACATCAAACTGTATTCAAGATGAAAAACGTTCACCAAATGTTCATCAATCTGGGCCAGCTTTTAATCATTTTAGACATGTTTTAGTCACTTTGGACAATTGTTGAGTGAATTAATGAGTCAGTGCAGACATCTCCATCACTTTGGACCAGTTTTTAGTCAATTCAGACAGTTTTGGATGATTTGGGCATTTTTTCAATTCATTTTTGTTTTAACTGGTTCTGAACATTTTTTGGACTGGTTTAGGCTTGATTTCAGTCCTGGTTTTAGGATTTTCAGTCGATTTGGACCAGTTTCACATCATCTCAGGCAACTTTTGAATATTTTTAGACGTATTTCCAGACGTATCTTGGACCATTCTTGAGTCAATCTGGATGATTTTTGAGTTAATGTGATTAATCTTAGCATCAATTTGGGAAGTTTTGGAGTAATTCTAGAAATGTGTTCAGCCACTTTGGAATAGTTTTGAATAAATTTGGACTAATTCTGAGTCAACTTTAACAAATTTTGCATCCACTTAGATGAGTTTTTCATCATTTTCAACATATTTGAGTCATTTTGGACAATTGTTGAGTGAATGTTTGACCATGTCTCCTCAGTGAGATTAAACCATGACAGTCAGTTTTGGGCAATTTTTCCCACTGTGGTGTTTGAGTCTAATGAGTGGATCTAATGGTTCCATTTAAACTGGATCAGAGGAGTCAGCAGAAGACACTAAGAGGCCATGAAACTAAGAAAATAAAACACAACTTTCTGCATCAGCAAAACTGATCATTTAAGCTGCTGTATGTATATTTTTGATCCAGAAGATCTTTAATAAATCTATGAAAGAACCAAAATGCAGCATTGTTTTTTAAGAGTTGAAGGAGTCGCTGGAAACCAAAGAATGATGATAAACATGGACTGTTGTTGATTGTATATGCAGTCTGCGGTTTGGATGCAGGAAAGAACAAACATGATGACAACAACCGGTTAAAAACTGAACTTCTGAGCTGCAAAACTGACTCATGATTACAGTAGAAAGAGAAAACATTTAAATGAGGATGTTCAGCAGCGACGTCTTCAGCCAGTCTGAGGCTTGTTAGCGAGGACTGTTTTGACAGTGAGAGTATTTCTGAGGTTGGAACTTCGTCTGATTATCTCGGGGAAATCCCGTCCCTCAGGTCATTTAGCGGCAAATGTTTGGAGACCGAGTCGAGCCGGGGAATGCAAATATCTCTGAGCCGTGTGAAGAACTCACATCTGCAGGAATCCGACTTTATCAGACCCAACGACTGTCAGGTGGTGTTCTTTTCCCTCACTGATACAATTATACTACCCAGTACTGCAAATATATCACCCATTACTACAACTATACCACCCAGAACTACAACTACACCACCCATTACTACAACTATACCACCCAGAACTACAACTATACCACCCATTACTACAACTATACCACCCAGAACTACAACTATACCACCCAGAACTACAACTATACCACCCATTACTACAACTATACCACCCAGAACTAAAACTACACCACCCAGAAAAACAACTATACCACCCATTACTACAACTATACCACCCATTACTACAACTATACCACCCAGAAAAACAACTATACCACCCATTACTACAACTATACCACCCATTACTACAACTATACCACCCAGAAAAACAACTATACCACCCATTACTGCAACTATACCACCCATTACTACAACTATACCACCCAGAAGTACAACTATACCACCCAGAACTGCAACTATACCACCCAGAACTGCAACTATACCACCCAGTACTACAACTATACCACCCAGAAGTACAACTATACCACCCAGAACTGCAACTATACCACCCAGAACTGCAACTATACCACCCAGTACTACAACTATACCACCCAGAAAAACAACTATACCACCCATTACTGCAACTATACCACCCAGTACTACAACTATACCACCCAGAAGTACAATTATACCACCCAGTACTACAACTATACCACCCAGAACTACAACTATACCACCCAGAACTGCAACTATACCACCCAGTACTACAACTATACCACCCAGTACTACAACTATACCACCCAGAAAAACAACTATACCACCCATTACTGCAACTATACCACCCATTACTACAACTATACCACCCATTACTACAACTATACCACCCATTACTACAACTATACCACCCAGTACTACAACTATACCACCCAGAAGTACAATTATACCACCCAGTACTACAACTATACCACCCAGAACTACAACTATACCACCCAGAACTGCAACTATACCACCCAGTACTACAACTATACCACCCAGTACTACAACTATACCACCCAGAAAAACAACTATACCACCCATTACTGCAACTATACCACCCATTACTACAACTATACCACCCATTACTACAACTATACCACCCAGAAGTACAATTATACCACCCAGTACTACAACTATACCACCCAGAACTACAACTATACCACCCAGAACTGCAACTATACCACCCAGTACTACAACTATACCACCCAGAACTGCAACTATACCACCCAGTACTACAACTATACCACCCAGAACTACAACTATACCACCCAGAACTGCAACTATACCACCCAGTACTACAACTATACCACCCAGAACTACAACTATACCACCCAGAAAAACAACTATACCACCCATTACTGCAACTATACCACCCATTACTACAACTATACCACCCAGAAGTACAATTATACCACCCATTACTGCAACTATACCACCCAGTACTACAACTATACCACCCATTACTGCAACTATACCACCCAGTACTACAACTATACCACCCATTACTGCAACTATACCACCCAGAACTACAACTATACCACCCAGAACTACAAATATACCACCCATTACTACAACTATACCACCCAGAAAAACAACTATACCACCCAGAACTGCAACTATACCACCCATTACTACAACTATACCACCCATTACTACAACTATACCACCCATTACTACAACTATACCACCCATTACTGCAACTATACCACCCAGTACTACAACTATACCACCCAGAACTACAACTATACCACCCAGAACTACAAATATACCACCCATTACTACAACTATACCACCCAGAAAAACAACTATACCACCCAGAACTGCAACTATACCACCCATTACTACAACTATACCACCCAGTACTACAACTATACCACCCATTACTGCAACTATACCACCCAGTACTACAACTATACCACCCATTACTACAACTATACCACCCAGAAAAACAACTATACCACCCAGAACTGCAACTATACCACCCATTACTACAACTATACCACCCATTACTACAACTATACCACCCAGAAAAACAACTATACCACCCATTACTACAACTATACCACCCATTACTACAACTATACCACCCAGAAAAACAACTATACCACCCATTACTGCAACTATACCACCCAGTACTACAACTATACCACCCATTACTGCAACTATACCACCCATTACTACAACTATACCACCCATTACTGCAACTATACCACCCATTACTGCAACTATACCACCCAGTACTACAACTATACCACCCATTACTACAACTATACCACCCAGAAAAACAACTATACCACCCAGAACTGCAACTATACCACCCATTACTACAACTATACCACCCATTACTACAACTATACCACCCAGAAAAACAACTATACCACCCATTACTACAACTATACCACCCATTACTACAACTATACCACCCATTACTACAACTATACCACCCAGAAAAACAACTATACCACCCATTACTGCAACTATACCACCCATTACTACAACTATACCACCCAGTACTACAACTATACCACCCAGTACTGCAACTATACCACCCATTACTACAACTATACCACCCATTACTGCAACTATACCACCCAGAACTACAACTATACCACCCAGAACTACAACTATACCACCCAGAAAAACAACTATACCACCCAGAAAAACAACTATACCACCCATTACTGCAACTATACCACCCATTACTACAACTATACCACCCATTACTACAACTATACCACCCAGAAAAACAACTATACCACCCATTACTGCAACTATACCACCCATTACTACAACTATACCACCCATTACTACAACTATACCACCCAGAAAAACAACTATACCACCCATTACTGCAACTATACCACCCATTACTACAACTATACCACCCAGTACTACAACTATACCACCCATTACTACAACTATACCACCCATTACTACAACTATACCACCCATTACTACAACTATACCACCCAGAACTACAACTATACCACCCAGAACAACAACTATACCACCCATTACTACAACTATACCACCCATTACTACAACTATACCACCCAGTACTGCAACTATACCACCCATTACTGCAACTATACCACCCAGTACTACAACTATACCACCCATTACTGCAACTATACCACCCATTACTACAACTATACCACCCATTACTACAACTATACCACCCAGTACTGCAACTATACCACCCATTACTGCAACTATACCACCCAGTACTACAACTATACCACCCATTACTGCAACTATACCACCCATTACTACAACTATACCACCCAGTACTGCAACTATACCACCCAGAAGTACAATTATACCACCCAGTACTACAACTATACCACCCAGAACTACAACTATACCACCCAGAACTGCAACTATACCACCCAGTACTACAACTATACCACCCAGTACTACAACTATACCACCCAGAAAAACAACTATACCACCCATTACTGCAACTATACCACCCATTACTACAACTATACCACCCATTACTACAACTATACCACCCAGAAGTACAATTATACCACCCAGTACTACAACTATACCACCCAGAACTACAACTATACCACCCAGAACTGCAACTATACCACCCAGTACTACAACTATACCACCCAGTACTACAACTATACCACCCAGAAAAACAACTATACCACCCATTACTGCAACTATACCACCCATTACTACAACTATACCACCCATTACTACAACTATACCACCCAGAAGTACAATTATACCACCCAGTACTACAACTATACCACCCAGAACTACAACTATACCACCCAGTACTACAACTATACCACCCAGAACTGCAACTATACCACCCAGTACTACAACTATACCACCCAGAACTACAACTATACCACCCAGAACTGCAACTATACCACCCAGTACTACAACTATACCACCCAGAACTACAACTATACCACCCAGAAAAACAACTATACCACCCATTACTGCAACTATACCACCCATTACTACAACTATACCACCCAGAAGTACAATTATACCACCCAGTACTACAACTATACCACCCATTACTGCAACTATACCACCCAGTACTACAACTATACCACCCATTACTGCAACTATACCACCCAGAACTACAACTATACCACCCAGAACTACAAATATACCACCCATTACTACAACTATACCACCCAGAAAAACAACTATACCACCCAGAACTGCAACTATACCACCCATTACTACAACTATACCACCCATTACTACAACTATACCACCCATTACTACAACTATACCACCCATTACTGCAACTATACCACCCAGTACTACAACTATACCACCCAGAACTACAACTATACCACCCAGAACTACAAATATACCACCCATTACTACAACTATACCACCCAGTACTACAACTATACCACCCATTACTGCAACTATACCACCCAGTACTACAACTATACCACCCATTACTACAACTATACCACCCAGAAAAACAACTATACCACCCAGAACTGCAACTATACCACCCATTACTACAACTATACCACCCATTACTACAACTATACCACCCAGAAAAACAACTATACCACCCATTACTACAACTATACCACCCATTACTACAACTATACCACCCAGAAAAACAACTATACCACCCATTACTGCAACTATACCACCCAGTACTACAACTATACCACCCATTACTGCAACTATACCACCCATTACTACAACTATACCACCCATTACTGCAACTATACCACCCAGTACTACAACTATACCACCCATTACTACAACTATACCACCCAGAAAAACAACTATACCACCAGAACTGCAACTATACCACCCATTACTACAACTATACCACCCAGAAAAACAACTATACCACCCATTACTACAACTATACCACCCATTACTACAACTATACCACCCATTACTACAACTATACCACCCAGAAAAACAACTATACCACCCATTACTGCAACTATACCACCCATTACTACAACTATACCACCCAGAACTGCAACTATACCACCCATTACTACAACTATACCACCCAGAAAAACAACTATACCACCCATTACTACAACTATACCACCCATTACTACAACTATACCACCCAGAAAAACAACTATACCACCCATTACTGCAACTATACCACCCAGTACTACAACTATACCACCCATTACTGCAACTATACCACCCATTACTACAACTATACCACCCATTACTGCAACTATACCACCCATTACTGCAACTATACCACCCAGTACTACAACTATACCACCCATTACTACAACTATACCACCCAGAAAAACAACTATACCACCCAGAACTGCAACTATACCACCCATTACTACAACTATACCACCCATTACTACAACTATACCACCCAGAAAAACAACTATACCACCCATTACTACAACTATACCACCCATTACTACAACTATACCACCCAGAAAAACAACTATACCACCCATTACTACAACTATACCACCCAGAAAAACAACTATACCACCCATTACTGCAACTATACCACCCATTACTACAACTATACCACCCAGAACTGCAACTATACCACCCATTACTACAACTATACCACCCAGAAAAACAACTATACCACCCATTACTACAACTATACCACCCATTACTACAACTATACCACCCAGAAAAACAACTATACCACCCATTACTGCAACTATACCACCCAGTACTACAACTATACCACCCATTACTGCAACTATACCACCCATTACTACAACTATACCACCCATTACTGCAACTATACCACCCATTACTGCAACTATACCACCCAGTACTACAACTATACCACCCACTACTACAACTATACCACCCAGAAAAACAACTATACCACCCAGAACTGCAACTATACCACCCATTACTACAACTATACCACCCATTACTACAACTATACCACCCAGAAAAACAACTATACCACCCATTACTACAACTATACCACCCATTACTACAACTATACCACCCATTACTACAACTATACCACCCAGAAAAACAACTATACCACCCATTACTGCAACTATACCACCCATTACTACAACTATACCACCCAGTACTACAACTATACCACCCAGTACTGCAACTATACCACCCATTACTACAACTATACCACCCATTACTGCAACTATACCACCCAGAACTACAACTATACCACCCAGAACTACAACTATACCACCCAGAAAAACAACTATACCACCCAGAAAAACAACTATACCACCCATTACTGCAACTATACCACCCATTACTACAACTATACCACCCATTACTACAACTATACCACCCAGAAAAACAACTATACCACCCATTACTACAACTATACCACCCAGTACTACAACTATACCACCCATTACTACAACTATACCACCCATTACTACAACTATACCACCCATTACTACAACTATACCACCCAGAACAACAACTATACCACCCATTACTACAACTATACCACCCATTACTACAACTATACCACCCATTACTACAACTATACCACCCATTACTACAACTATACCACCCAGTACTGCAACTATACCACCCATTACTGCAACTATACCACCCAGTACTACAACTATACCACCCATTACTGCAACTATACCACCCATTACTACAACTATACCACCCAGAACTACAACTATACCACCCAGTACTGCAACTATACCACCCAGAACTACAACTATACCACCCAGTACTACAACTATACCACCCAGAACTGCAACTATACCACCCAGAACTGCAACTATACCACCCAGTACTGCAACTATACCACCCATTACTACAACTATACCACCCAGTACTACAACTATACCACCCAGAACTACAACTATACCACCCATTACTACAACTATACCACCCATTACTACAACTATACCACCCATTACTACAACTATACCACCCAGTACTACAACTATACCACCCAGAACTACAACTATACCACCCATTACTACAACTATACCACCCAGTACTACAACTATACCACCCAGAAAAACAACTATACCACCCATTACTACAACTATACCACCCAGAAAAACAACTATACCACCCAGTACTACAACTATACCACCCATTACTACAACTATACCACCCATTACTACAACTATACCACCCAGTACTGCAACTATACCACCCATTACTGCAACTATACCACCCAGTACTACAACTATACCACCCATTACTGCAACTATACCACCCATTACTACAACTATACCACCCAGAACTACAACTATACCACCCAGTACTGCAACTATACCACCCAGAACTACAACTATACCACCCAGAATTACAACTATACCACCCAGAACTACAACTAAACCACCCAGAACAACAACTATATCACCCAGTACTACAACTATACCACCCAGAATTACAACTATACCACCCAGAACTACAACTATACCACCCAGAATTGCAACTATACCACCCATTACTACAACTATACCACCCAGAAGTACAATTATACCACCCAGTACTACAACTATACCACCCAGAACTACAACTATACCACCCAGAACTGCAACTATACCACCCAGTACTACAACTATACCACCCAGAACTGCAACTATACCACCCAGTACTACAACTATACCACCCAGAACTACAACTATACCACCCAGAACTGCAACTATACCACCCAGTACTACAACTATACCACCCAGAACTACAACTATACCACCCAGAAAAACAACTATATCACCCATTACTGCAACTATACCACCCATTACTACAACTATACCACCCATTACTACAACTATACCACCCAGAAGTACAATTATACCACCCAGTACTACAACTATACCACCCATTACTGCAACTATACCACCCAGAAGTACAATTATACCACCCAGTACTACAACTATACCACCCAGAACTACAACTATACCACCCAGAACTGCAACTATACCACCCAGTACTACAACTATACCACCCAGAACTGCAACTATACCACCCAGAACTGCAACTATACCACCCAGTACTACAACTATACCACCCAGAACTACAACTATACCACCCAGAAAAACAACTATATCACCCATTACTGCAACTATACCACCCATTACTACAACTATACCACCCATTACTACAACTATACCACCCAGAAGTACAATTATACCACCCAGTACTACAACTATACCACCCATTACTGCAACTATACCACCCAGTACTACAACTATACCACCCATTACTGCAACTATACCACCCAGAACTACAACTATACCACCCAGAACTACAAATATACCACCCATTACTACAACTATACCACCCAGAAAAACAACTATACCACCCAGAACTGCAACTATACCACCCATTACTACAACTATACCACCCATTACTACAACTATACCACCCATTACTACAACTATACCACCCATTACTGCAACTATACCACCCAGTACTACAACTATACCACCCAGAACTACAACTATACCACCCAGAACTACAAATATACCACCCATTACTACAACTATACCACCCAGAAAAACAACTATACCACCCAGAACTGCAACTATACCACCCATTACTACAACTATACCACCCAGTACTACAACTATACCACCCATTACTGCAACTATACCACCCAGTACTACAACTATACCACCCATTACTACAACTATACCACCCAGAAAAACAACTATACCACCCAGAACTGCAACTATACCACCCATTACTACAACTATACCACCCAGAACTGCAACTATACCACCCAGTACTACAACTATACCACCCAGAACTGCAACTATACCACCCAGTACTACAACTATACCACCCAGAACTACAACTATACCACCCAGAACTGCAACTATACCACCCAGTACTACAACTATACCACCCAGAACTACAACTATACCACCCAGAAAAACAACTATATCACCCATTACTGCAACTATACCACCCATTACTACAACTATACCACCCATTACTACAACTATACCACCCAGAAGTACAATTATACCACCCAGTACTACAACTATACCACCCATTACTGCAACTATACCACCCAGAAGTACAATTATACCACCCAGTACTACAACTATACCACCCAGAACTACAACTATACCACCCAGAACTGCAACTATACCACCCAGTACTACAACTATACCACCCAGAACTGCAACTATACCACCCAGTACTACAACTATACCACCCAGAACTACAACTATACCACCCAGAACTGCAACTATACCACCCAGTACTACAACTATACCACCCAGAACTACAACTATACCACCCAGAAAAACAACTATATCACCCATTACTGCAACTATACCACCCATTACTACAACTATACCACCCATTACTACAACTATACCACCCAGAAGTACAATTATACCACCCAGTACTACAACTATACCACCCATTACTGCAACTATACCACCCAGTACTACAACTATACCACCCATTACTGCAACTATACCACCCAGAACTACAACTATACCACCCAGAACTACAAATATACCACCCATTACTACAACTATACCACCCAGAAAAACAACTATACCACCCAGAACTGCAACTATACCACCCATTACTACAACTATACCACCCATTACTACAACTATACCACCCATTACTACAACTATACCACCCATTACTGCAACTATACCACCCAGTACTACAACTATACCACCCAGAACTACAACTATACCACCCAGAACTACAAATATACCACCCATTACTACAACTATACCACCCAGAAAAACAACTATACCACCCAGAACTGCAACTATACCACCCATTACTACAACTATACCACCCAGTACTACAACTATACCACCCATTACTGCAACTATACCACCCAGTACTACAACTATACCACCCATTACTACAACTATACCACCCAGAAAAACAACTATACCACCCAGAACTGCAACTATACCACCCATTACTACAACTATACCACCCATTACTACAACTATACCACCCAGAAAAACAACTATACCACCCATTACTGCAACTATACCACCCAGTACTACAACTATACCACCCAGTACTACAACTATACCACCCATTACTACAACTATACCACCCATTACTGCAACTATACCACCCAGTACTACAACTATACCACCCATTACTACAACTATACCACCCATTACTACAACTATACCACCCATTACTGCAACTATACCACCCATTACTGCAACTATACCACCCAGTACTACAACTATACCACCCATTACTACAACTATACCACCCAGAAAAACAACTATACCACCCAGAACTGCAACTATACCACCCATTACTACAACTATACCACCCATTACTACAACTATACCACCCAGAAAAACAACTATACCACCCATTACTACAACTATACCACCCATTACTACAACTATACCACCCATTACTACAACTATACCACCCAGAAAAACAACTATACCACCCATTACTGCAACTATACCACCCATTACTACAACTATACCACCCAGTACTACAACTATACCACCCATTACTACAACTATACCACCCATTACTACAACTATACCACCCAGTACTGCAACTATACCACCCATTACTGCAACTATACCACCCAGTACTACAACTATACCACCCATTACTGCAACTATACCACCCATTACTACAACTATACCACCCAGAACTACAACTATACCACCCAGAACTACAAATATACCACCCATTACTACAACTATACCACCCAGAAAAACAACTATACCACCCAGAACTGCAACTATACCACCCATTACTACAACTATACCACCCATTACTACAACTATACCACCCATTACTACAACTATACCACCCATTACTGCAACTATACCACCCAGTACTACAACTATACCACCCAGAACTACAACTATACCACCCAGAACTACAAATATACCACCCATTACTACAACTATACCACCCAGAAAAACAACTATACCACCCAGAACTGCAACTATACCACCCATTACTACAACTATACCACCCAGTACTACAACTATACCACCCATTACTGCAACTATACCACCCAGTACTACAACTATACCACCCATTACTACAACTATACCACCCAGAAAAACAACTATACCACCCAGAACTGCAACTATACCACCCATTACTACAACTATACCACCCATTACTACAACTATACCACCCAGAAAAACAACTATACCACCCATTACTGCAACTATACCACCCAGTACTACAACTATACCACCCAGTACTACAACTATACCACCCATTACTACAACTATACCACCCATTACTGCAACTATACCACCCAGTACTACAACTATACCACCCATTACTACAACTATACCACCCATTACTACAACTATACCACCCATTACTGCAACTATACCACCCATTACTGCAACTATACCACCCAGTACTACAACTATACCACCCATTACTACAACTATACCACCCAGAAAAACAACTATACCACCCAGAACTGCAACTATACCACCCATTACTACAACTATACCACCCATTACTACAACTATACCACCCAGAAAAACAACTATACCACCCATTACTACAACTATACCACCCATTACTACAACTATACCACCCATTACTACAACTATACCACCCAGAAAAACAACTATACCACCCATTACTGCAACTATACCACCCATTACTACAACTATACCACCCAGTACTACAACTATACCACCCAGTACTGCAACTATACCACCCATTACTACAACTATACCACCCATTACTGCAACTATACCACCCAGAACTACAACTATACCACCCAGAACTACAACTATACCACCCAGAAAAACAACTATACCACCCATTACTGCAACTATACCACCCATTACTACAACTATACCACCCATTACTACAACTATACCACCCAGAAAAACAACTATACCACCCATTACTGCAACTATACCACCCATTACTACAACTATACCACCCATTACTACAACTATACCACCCAGAAAAACAACTATACCACCCATTACTGCAACTATACCACCCATTACTACAACTATACCACCCAGTACTACAACTATACCACCCATTACTACAACTATACCACCCATTACTACAACTATACCACCCATTACTACAACTATACCACCCAGAACAACAACTATACCACCCATTACTACAACTATACCACCCAGAAAAACAACTATACCACCCAGAACTGCAACTATACCACCCATTACTACAACTATACCACCCATTACTACAACTATACCACCCAGAAAAACAACTATACCACCCATTACTACAACTATACCACCCATTACTACAACTATACCACCCATTACTACAACTATACCACCCAGAAAAACAACTATACCACCCATTACTGCAACTATACCACCCATTACTACAACTATACCACCCAGTACTACAACTATACCACCCAGTACTGCAACTATACCACCCATTACTACAACTATACCACCCATTACTGCAACTATACCACCCAGAACTACAACTATACCACCCAGAACTACAACTATACCACCCAGAAAAACAACTATACCACCCATTACTGCAACTATACCACCCATTACTACAACTATACCACCCATTACTACAACTATACCACCCAGAAAAACAACTATACCACCCATTACTGCAACTATACCACCCATTACTACAACTATACCACCCATTACTACAACTATACCACCCAGAAAAACAACTATACCACCCATTACTGCAACTATACCACCCATTACTACAACTATACCACCCAGTACTACAACTATACCACCCATTACTACAACTATACCACCCATTACTACAACTATACCACCCATTACTACAACTATACCACCCAGAACAACAACTATACCACCCATTACTACAACTATACCACCCATTACTACAACTATACCACCCAGTACTGCAACTATACCACCCATTACTGCAACTATACCACCCAGTACTACAACTATACCACCCATTACTGCAACTATACCACCCATTACTACAACTATACCACCCAGAACTACAACTATACCACCCATTACTACAACTATACCACCCATTACTACAACTATACCACCCAGAACTACAACTATACCACCCAGTACTACAACTATACCACCCAGAACTGCAACTATACCACCCAGAACTGCAACTATACCACCCAGTACTGCAACTATACCACCCATTACTACAACTATACCACCCAGTACTACAACTATACCACCCAGAACTACAACTATACCACCCATTACTACAACTATACCACCCATTACTACAACTATACCACCCATTACTACAACTATACCACCCAGTACTACAACTATACCACCCAGAACTACAACTATACCACCCATTACTACAACTATACCACCCAGTACTACAACTATACCACCCAGAAAAACAACTATACCACCCATTACTACAACTATACCACCCATTACTACAACTATACCACCCAGAAAAACAACTATACCACCCATTACTACAACTATACCACCCATTACTACAACTATACCACCCAGTACTACAACTATACCACCCAGAACTACAACTATACCACCCAGTACTACAACTATACCACCCATTACTACAACTATACCACCCAGTACTACAACTATACCACCCAGAAAAACAACTATACCACCCATTACTACAACTATACCACCCATTACTACAACTATACCACCCAGAAAAACAACTATACCACCCATTACTACAACTATACCACCCATTACTACAACTATACCACCCATTACTACAACTATACCACCCAGAACTACAACTATACCACCCAGTACTACAACTATACCACCCAGAACTGCAACTATACCACCCAGAGCTGCAACTATACCACCCAGTACTGCAACTATACCACCCATTACTACAACTATACCACCCAGAACTACAACTATACCACCCAGAACAACAACTATACCACCCATTACTACAACTATACCACCCAGTACTGCAACTATACCACCCATTACTGCAACTATACCACCCAGTACTACAACTATACCACCCATTACTGCAACTATACCACCCATTACTACAACTATACCACCCAGAACTACAACTATACCACCCAGAATTACAACTATACCACCCAGAACTACAACTAAACCACCCAGAACAACAACTATATCACCCAGTACTACAACTATACCACCCAGAATTACAACTATACCACCCAGAACTACAACTATACCACCCAGAACTGCAACTATACCACCCAGAACTGCAACTATACCACCCAGAACTACAACTATACCACCCAGAACTGCAACTATACCACCCAGAACTACAACTATACCACCCAGAACTACAACTATTTCACCCAGAACTTCAACTATACTACCCATTACTGCAAACAAACAACTATACAGCTCAGTACTGCAAGTATACAACTCAAAACTGCAAATATGTACGTATGTATGTTGATGCAGTTTTCATGTCTGTTTGTCGGTTATTTATTTATACATTCCTAAATAAAACCAGTATTCGTAGGTGCAGTGAGATGAAGCATTCTTCCCCTGATGCTGCGCTGTAAATGAGCAGAGTTGATAAACGTCGCTGTGAGGTAAACCCATCGACAGCGTGACCTTCAGATGTTGGCAAAACGGACTGAATCAATACGAGAACAGCTTTTACTGAACAAACCTCTCCGGAAAATACGCTAGCACTCGAAACGTGTCAAAGATCTGCTGTAGAAGTCATCTCAATACGCCGAAGACAGTTTATGAACCAAACACGAGTCTGTTGTGTTCCGCTGATGACTTTCATGGATTTTTAACAGCTTCAAAGAAACATAAAAGCAGCAGATCGTGTTTGACAAAGGCCGAAAATTATAGAAAACCTGAGAAAACAATTAGTGGAGACCAACATCCAGCTGACCTCCAGCGCTTTGTCATGAATGTAAGAGAATTAAATTAATAAAAAGAGCCGAACGGAGGGCGGATTCTGCATCCAACCGAGCAGAGGAAAGAGGAGAATTGATGCTTCGACGGGGAGAGAAACTTCCTTTTATTAAATCCAGATTTTTCCCAGAACAGCTTTAAGCTTGTGAAGCCACCAGCAGCTTTGAAATGTTCATTATCTTTAAAATAAAATGAAAAAAGAGCAAAATGACGTCTTCTGTCTTAATCAGAAACAGCAAAAGAAAAACACTTGTTGGTTGCTTGAAGTAATCATGTGTGACTTCCAGTTTGGGCAAGAAAAAGCTTAAAATTGCAAAAATTTATCAAAATTTCTTGGTTTGATTGTTAAAAAAAACCCTGAAAGTCATCTGGCTCCAGTTGTCTAAGTCACATGATTCATATTTAACCCGATTTATTGGAGCAAAAACAGAAAAAACAGTCAGAAAATTAATCGGATCTGAGCTTTAAGTCCTGACATTTTATCATGATTTATTTAAAAGTTCACCATAAATAAAGTGTGTGAATAAAACGTGGAGCTTCTTCACAGTTTGCCCTGTTTTTATACAGTCAGCATGTAAATAACAGTTTTTTTTATATGTGGTCTGAACATAAATATACAGAATTCTTCTTTCAAACAACAGCAAAAATATTGAAAAATTATATATTTTTTGCAGATTTAGTAAAAATAGTGTAATTTAGGGGTCAACTGTTACAAAAGAACTAATTATTTTTAGTAAAAAGTACCATTTTTTTGTAATTCACTTTTTATTGCTTTTTAGAACATAAAAACAATAGAACAGTAGAACAAAGACATTAATTGGACTTCAAAACTATTCCCTTATAATAACAAAATGAAATTCCACAATAAAAAGACAATAACCAATTTTTGAAGTGGAAATTATTTACAGTTTTTTTTTTTTTTTTACAGTCCACATATAAATTGTTTTTTCTATGGTTTCAGTAAATTATATTTGGAATTAAAAAATTTTTTTGCCATTTTTAAAATCACTAATATGTGTAGGCTACTATACAACCCAGTACTGTAAATATATACAACTATACAGCCTAGTACTACAAACAAAGCCAGCTGTACAACCCAGTACTGTAAATATATACAACTTTACAACCTATTACTACAGCGATACAACCCAGTGCTGCAAACACAGGACTACTGCGGTTTGTTCTGGTGCTGCTGCAGCTGAATTCAGGTTTCCGAACACGGAGGTGAGATCTTCAGGCTGAGAAACGCTGCTGTGAGAAAAACACCTCAGAAAGTCAACAGAGCTTCACAAGGAAAACCGTGTTCTGAAGCCAGAACGTGGAGGAAGGAACGCTCACATCTGGACGAGAGGAAGAGGAGGAGGAACTTCAAACAAGTTTAAAAGTACACTGTTAAAAAGATAATCTACAGAAAACAGACAAAAACCGTCAATGTGTGAGCAAGACAAAATACTAGATTACTTACTGTGTACTTATAATTGGAGATTTTGCACTTTTTTTTCCATTTCAAGGGAATTTTTGATAATTTTTATATATTTTATGTCAACATTTAAGTCATATTGGACAGATTTCAGGTCATTCTGAGTAAATTATGAGAAATCTGGAAGTCATTTTTGAACAATTGTCGGAATGATTTTGGACATTTTTCTATATTTTTTGGACAATTGTGAAGAGCCTCAAAAGTTGGTGAAATGTATTTTAATACAAATATGGATCCATCCACATAAAAAAACAGCCTCATATGATAATTCTGCATTTTCTTCCATTTTTAAAGACCAGATAATCGCTCATTATTGTCATTTTTCACAAGTTTGACTCATTCTGGACAAGTTTTAAGACATTATTTCAAATATTGATTCAGTTTTGACAGTTTTTATCTTGTTTTGGACAAATTTTTAGTAATAATTTTTATGTTACTATAACTTTATGGAGACACTATACCAGCCTTGTACGATAATTTCTTCTTACTACTTTCTTCCATTTTTGAAGACCTGAAAATCATTCATTAGTGTCATTTTTTACAAGTTTGACTCATTCTGGACAAGTTTAAGACCTTTTTGGTTCATTTTTGACAGTTTTTAAGTTGTTTTGTTCAATCTTTGTCTGCTTTTGGACACATTTTGAGTAATTTTCAAAGACATGTTGGCCAACTTTGACTCATTTAGGACAGTTTTCAAATTAAAAATGGAACCTTGTCTGGTCAAACTTACATCAGATTCTACTGATGTTAGAGCCTCAGCAGTTGGTGAAATGTCGACCAAAGACTGGACTTTAGTGGAAACATGGATCCATCCATTTATGTACAGTTACAGGAACTTTATGGAGACACAGTACCAGCCTGGATTGAACATTTTGAACTTTTTTCCCCATTTTTGGGGTCCAATCATTAAAAACATGTCCTCTTTTGTATCGTCTTTCCCTCCTGAGTTTGTCAGACGACATTATAAACATAAGTTCTCAGAGACCTCTGTGCTCATGTAGTGTTAATGAGCCGAGCTTCAGTCGCTGTTGTTTTCTTGTCTGATAACAGAAGCTTCATTATGTAAATGAGAGCAGCTTTACTGGGAGTGGAGCTGCTCTAAAGCAAAGAGGAGCCAGCAGATGTAAAGGCCCTCCTGGGTGTTGGTGTTGGTGCAGTGAGCTCTGCGGCTCTGAACAACAAACACCGACTTGTTGTGTGATGATCTGAACAAACCAGACTTTGGAAGAAACTTTTACTCAGTTGAACTCTGCAGCAGCCGACATTTTATTGAACTGGAGCCAAAAACAACCAACAGATGATAAAAAACAAGTCAGGGTGAAGATAGGACGACCTCAGAGAAGGAATGAATCAGGTCTGTAGATGATTCTGGTTTCTTCTGAGTGTAAAATGATGCTTTCATTGTCTGTAGAAGCTCTGACCGACCATCCATCACACATGCTGACATGAGCCCGAACGTTTACCCAGAATGCACTGTTGAGAAAGATAAACACTTCTATAAAATGACTCAAGATTTGTCCAAAATGACTCAAAGCCTGTCCAAGCTGTGTAAATTTTTGTCCAAACTGACAGCAAATTTGTCCAAAAATTACTAAAAATGTGTCTAACATGGTTAAAAAAAAAACTCTAAAATTACTCACACGAAGAGAAGTCTTCAAGAAAATACACATATTGAAAAATTACTTTAAGTTTTTTCTCAACCAAATTTGTCCATAATGACCTAAATTCATCCAAAGTGACTCAATTCTTGTCTAAAAAGACAAAACCTCTCTGAAGTGACTCCAAATTTGTCTAAAATGATTCAATTCTTGTCCAAAACAACAAAAAAATCTCTGAAATGACTAAAGGTTTGTCCAAAATTACTAAAAATGTCTCCAAAATGATTAAAAAAAAATCTTTAAAATGGCTCAAGTGAAGAGAAGTCTTGAAAAAAAATATACATATTGGAAAATTATTTTTGAAGCTTTCCCTCAACCAAATTTGTCCAAAATGACCCAATTCTTGTAAAAAGAAATTCAAAAATTTCTCTAAACTGACTCAATTTTTGTCCAAAGTAACCACAAATTTGTCCAAAATTACTGAAAATGTGTCTAACGTGGCAAAACCTTCTCGAAAATGACGAAAAATTTCTCCAAAATGATTAAATTCTCGTCCAAAATGACAAAAACATTTCTAAAATGGCTAAAAGTGGGTCCAAAATGACTAAAAATTGTCTCAAAAATGATCAAAAACTTTTGCAAAATGACTCAATTGAAGAGAAGTCTTCAAAAAGTCTTCCTTAACTAAATTTGTCCAAAATGATCCGAAACCTGTCTAAACTGACAGAATAGTGACTGCAAATTTGTCCAGAATTATTCAAAATTTGTCGAACATGACAAAAGCTTCTCAAAAATGACTAAAATTTTGTCTAAAGTGATTCATTTTTGTCCAAAATGACAAAAACATCTCTAAAATGACTAAAAAATTGTCCAAAATGATCCATCCATCGTCTAAAACTCATGTCTAAAAACACAAGAGCCTCTATAAAAGGAAAGTTATTTGCCAAAATTAACACAAATTTGTCTGAAGTGACAACAGCTTCTCACAAATTACTCCAAATTTGTCCAAAATAACTGCAAATCTGTCCAGCATTACTGACAATTTGTCTAGGATGATCAAAAACTTCTCTAAAATGACTCAAGTGAAGAGAAGTCTTCAAGAAAATATGCAGACTGGAAAATTTTTACCTCAACCAAATGTGCCCAAAATGACCCAATTCTCGTCTAAAAAGACAAAAACTTCTCTAAAGTGACTGAAGATTTCCCAAACTGACAAAAGCTTGTCCAAACCGCAAATTTGTCCAGAATCCCTCAAAATTTGTCTAACATGGCAAAAACATCACAAAAAATGACTAAACTTTTGACCAGAAAGACGAAAAATGTCTCCAAAATGATGAAAAAACGTCTCTGACATGACTCCAGATGAAAACTGTTCACCAGCTATAAATCTAAAGCTTGTGAATCCTGCAGTTTCATAAATCAGTGAGAATCCATCGCTAGCATGAAAGAGCAGAGAGGTTTACAGGTGGAACGTCCGCAGAAAGTGGTCTGTACGTTGGGTTGCCTCCTCTCTGCTGCAGCTCTGGAGAGTTTCCTGGAAAATATTTGAGCTTTTGGAGGTAACTGAGACAACAATGGGTCTGGAATCCAACCCGACATTTCTCTCCATTTTCCCTCCAGCCGAAGCCGTTTGTTTGGAGAAATGTGAGCTTGTTGTTCTTCACCATCGACAAATCCCTTCAAGAACAGAACTGGAGATACAGCGGCAAGAAAAGTGTGTGAACCTTCAGGAACTTCATGGCTTTCTGGATTCATCTGTCATCTTTTAATCAGTGTTTTTGTTCCATTTTGGTCATTTTATTCTTCCATTTTGCTCGTTTTGTGTCTTAAATTGTTAATTCTGCACATTTTCACGGGTATTTTTGTTCCAGTCTGGTCATTTTTTTGTTCCATTTTGGTCATTTTATTCTTCCATTTTGCTCGTTTTGTGTCTTAAATTGTTAATTCTGCACATTTTCACGGGTGTTTTTGTTCCAGTCTGGTCATTTTTTGTCACATTTTGCTCGTTTTGTGTCTTAAATTGTTAATTCTGCATATTTTCACGGGTATTTTTGTTCCAGTCTGGTCATTTTTTTGTTCCATTTTGGTCATTTTGTGTCACATATTGGTAATTTTGTGTGTCTTCGTGGTCATTTAGCATTTCATTGTGGTTGTTTTTGTTGTTTTTTTGTTCATTTCGTGTGTTATTTCAGTCAGTTTGCTTTTTTTTCTGCCATTTCGTCTTTTTTTGTGCCATTTTGGTCATTTTGTGTCTGATATTGTTAATTTTGTGCGTCTTTGTGGTTATTTAGTCTCACGTTGTGTTTTTTTTGTGTTGGTTTTTTGCTCATTTTGTGTGTTATTTTTAGTAATTTTGCAACTTTTTGTTGCCATTTTGTGTCTTATATTCTTAATTTTTGTGTCTTTATGGTTGTTTTTGTTTCAGCATCGTCGTTTTCTGACACATCCTGATTGTTTTGCATCTTTTTTGGACTATTCTTTCTTTCTTGGTCATTTGGTGTCTTGAATTCTTAATTTTGCATCTTTTCACGAGTGTTTTTGGTCCATTTCAGTCATTTTTTTGTCCCATTCTGGTCATTTTGAGTCTCGTATTGTAAATTTTGTGCGTCTTTGTGGTCATTTAGCCTCTCATTGTGGTTGTGTCTGTTGTTTCTTGGTCATTTTGTGTGTTCCTTTAGTCATTTTGCATCTTTTTGTTGCCATTTTGTCTCAAATTGTTAATGTTGCATCACTTCATAGGTGTTTTTGTTCCATTGTGGTCATTTTTTTGGTTATTTTTTCTCACATTTCAGTCATTTGGCGTCGTATTGTTAATTTGTGCGTCATTGTGGTCATTTAGCCTCTCATTGGGTTGTTCTTGTTATCTTTTGGTCATCTTGTGTGTTATATTAGTTATTTTGCATGTTTTTATTGCCATTTTGTCTATTTTTGTCTCATTTTGGTCATTTGGTGTGTCTATATGGTAGTTTTTGTTTAAGTATCATCACTTCCTGCCACATCTTGATTGCTTTACATCTTCTGGTGACCATTCTTTCTGTTTTGGATCATTTGATATCTTTAATTGCTACTTTTGCATCTCTTCATGGGTGTTTTAGTTCCATTTCAGTCATTTTTTGGGTCACATTTTGGTCATTTTGTCGTCTCATACAACCACAAAGTTCCAAAAGGTTCACATACTGCTTCTTGCCACTGTATATTTTCAGATGAATTGAGGACACTTCCAGCTCAGCTCCTCCTGATCGGCTCTTCTTCGCCTCCACGGATGTGAGTTTTGCTCAACAGTTTGTCCTTAAAGCTGAGCTGCTGCTCGCTGCCAGGGAAAGTCTCTCGGATGAATCCAGTCTTTTGTTTTTGGCCGCCCGGCGTACAGTAACGACATTAATTCTCTGCTCGTTTGTTTCTTCTTCAGTTTGCTGCTAAATTGCTTTTCTCCCTAAACTGTGATAATGGTTGCAGACACATTTTCCAGTCTGGAAAACTTTCTTCTGATTGAATGATGGTTCGCCCGTCTGGTTCTGTTCTGGATGTTTGTTTGTTCTGTGGGAGTCCTGCCAGCTACGAGACCGACGGTTCTGAAACCGAACGCTCCCTTCCACCCCCCACGGAATTAAAACAAATCAATGTCAATGGCATTTATTAGAGCAGCAGAGAAACTTCCCCTGTGCTGCAGATGTTTGCTTTGTTGGCAGCCAGAGCTGACAAGCACGATGCTCGTGTTTGCGTCTCGTTGATGATGCACATTAAAATCGGCGGCGTTGTGACATTTGGAAATGGCAGAGCTCCATATCTGTGTTCTGTCTGAGCATCTGCTAACCATCAGCAAAACACCACTTCAGAGGAGACGCAGCTGAAAACAAACCGGCACGGATAAATAGCAATCAAAGAATAAAACAGGAAATAAAACCAAACGCTTGCTTCACCATCTTGACAGCGTTTGTGAGACTTTTCTGCTATCAAAGGAAAACTTAAACACGAGGAAGTGATTTGTCTCGTTGCTAACGAAGCCACGTTGACTGTTTGCTCTTAGAATTATGCGTTCACGAGTTTGTGCAACAACAACATGAGGTTAAAGAGTGACAAAAAAGGAGTTTGTGCACAATAAAAATCACTTTTTCCACAGAACATATCTGTAGATACAGGGATCAAATTTTTGTGTTACCCAAAGTGGATCCACATATTTCCAGTCCAACGCAATATTCCAAGATCAACTACATAATATCTCACTGTTTAATACTGTCATGTAGGCAAGCAGAGAGCATTGTGGGAGTTTCGCTAGCAACGGGCACCAACAAAAGACTGAACTTAAGTCAAACCTGATACAGGGGGTCCTCGGTTTATGACGTACAGTGTTTTGACGTTACAATGGAGCTGGTTATGTGGAACTAGTTGGTGAGCGAAGCAGACGATACGTCGCCACGTGGCGCTAAAACACGGCTTTGTTTCCATTCTCCGGTTGTACTCCTTGGATTGTGCTACATTCACTAACTTTTTGTCCTTTATTATGGCTCCCAGACTCTTCTGGTGCTTGGAGGAAAAGGAAAGCCGTCTCCATGGAAGTGAAATTAGATGGAATAAAACGCTCAAACTGTACAAACACTGCAACATATTCTGTTATCTTCTTGTAAAATGACTCCTACATGCATGAAAGTCGTTGGTATTCTTGACTTTTCTGAAGAACTGATCGATATCTTGATGCATGTAACGTCTTTGTTTACATTTTTCTGGAGTTCCGACTTCCAATGGAGATCGACTTCCATCGATCCGTAGGAACAGAACTCTGGTGAACGTCAAGGACCCTTTGTACTGCGCTCTGGGTGCTTTTCTTATCATTGATTGGAAGTATTGCCTTCATGACACATAAAATTGTCCAAAATTCACATTTTCATCTTCTATGACAACTGTGTGACAGCAGACGTCAACAAAAGATTGGACTTAGTTAAACCTCATACTCGGTTTGAAAATGCCTCGATTAAATATATCTCCACAAAAGAGAATATCTGTAAAAATCCACCTCTTTCTCTGCCTTTGCTTGACTTAACTTGATACTTCTCATATTGCCTCATGGATTATGCTCTAACGTAAACCACAGCTTGTGCTACTGAGGTTTGGAGAGTTAGCCGAGTGTTTTGGTCGCTCTTCAGGAATGAAAATTGCTCGACTCTTTGCCTTACTGCTCGTCACAGTGTGTTTACACCCATCACTGCACGTTTCTTTTCCACTAACCATGTGTTTGACGCCTCCGATCTGAAAACCCGGATCTGGACCTTCAGGCTTCTGCAGGACGCCCTCCTCTCATTGGGATCCAACAGGACAGATTATCTGCGGAATTCCAACATCTGGAAGCAGTTGAGGGCCGAGGAGCCGCTTCTTCTGAGAAATATACAAATATGTGGGACAAAGTGCACATGAATGGCATCCTCACTGTAGATAACTGCATCCTGATGGGCTCCGGGGTTACAAACGTTCACACAGTTTAGGAAATATCTACAACTGTGTGCACTTTAACTTGTCAAACAACTTGTCCTTTAACTGTTTAGCTGTGGCATGTGGTTTGATTGGCAAAACTGAACAAATTTAACCTTAAAAATCACTTTATTCTGCCTTTAAAAAAATAGAATATTTGCACAAGTTTTCATTTTTCGAAGTGCAAAAGTTAAATTCCATTAGATTTACTTTTCTATTCTTGTCTATTTTAGTTCTTTTATTACAGTATTAAAGTATTATACTTATAGCGTATTGATCCTTAGAGAAAAAGAAGATTGAAATAAAGTCCTCATTTCGACTGCTTAGCAGAGAGAGTTTTCTTTCTGAAGGGGGTGGGGCTAGCAGGAGCTGATGTAACCCTGAAACGGCCGCTTTAAAACAAAACTAAAGCCAGGATGATACAGTCATAAAGAAATGGCCTGAGTTTATCAAAAGTTAGTCAAAAAATGACTAAAATTTGTTTGAAATGCATCAAAAATTGTCCAGAAGGACCCAAATTCTTTTCAAAATTAATCAGAATTCATCCAAAATGACAGAAAATGACAAATTTGTCCAAGATCAAGTCAAATTGTGTCTTCAGTGACTACAACATTTTCAGAATGACTCAAACTTAGTCTAAAATGACTAAATGAATTGTCATTTTGGACAATTTTTGATGCAGTTTGGACAAGTTTTAGTCATTGGGACAGATTTCACTTAATTTTGGACATAGTTTAGGAATTTCAGCAAAGCTTTACTCTATATTTGGGTAATTGTTGACCAGATTCATCTCATTGTGGACACATTTTGAGTCATTTTCAGAACATTGTAGTCAATAAGGACATAATTTGACTATATTTTGGACACATTTGAGTCATTTTGGACCAATTTTGGATAAACTTAAATCATTTTAGATGGATTTCACCTAATTTCAGACACAATTTAAAGAAAATTTAAGAAAAGCTGGAGTCATTTTGGACTTTTTTTGGGTAATTGTAGTCCAGATTTATGTCATTGTGGACACAATATGAGTCTAGTTTTGTGTATTTGCAATGATGTGTGCAGCTAGAAGCAGAACAGTGCACACAAGGACGTGTTATTTTTGCACCTACTTTCTTCTGTTTGCACATTTTGGACAATTTTTTATGCATTTTGAACAAGTTTTAGTCATTTTGGACTCATGCTGGATCATCTCAAAGCTCCATGACTGCATCATCCGTGCCGTTAGTTTTGCTCTAGTTATGTCTTTAGCTTTAAATCAGCTCCTGTTAGCCCGACCCCTTCAGGAAGAAGACTCTCTCTGCATCTGTGACTCACAGACAAAAATCGTCCAAAAACAACAAAACCTAAAGCTTAAAACAAGACTATTTCTCAGATTTTAAAACATTTTCATCATGATCTATTCTTCTATTACTAAAACTCCATAATCTGTAAGAGGGAGCCTTCTAAAGTCATCAACTCTACTCGTGTGAAACCTGTTTTTTGAAGGTAATTCTCCGTTTTAATGGTGCTGAATGAGCCTCTGCAGTCATTCACCCTCAGCTCGGTCTTGCAGGAACTCAGTCCTTTGAGAAAAAGTCTATTTGATGAATGCAAAGAAGGAAAATTGCAGGTTTTTGTGAAACAGTCAAAATGTTCCGACAGGAGCCTCCTCGGTTATTCTGCGTAGTGGATTTTCACAAAGACACACCTGCATGAGAATTCACACATGATGACGATAACATCCCTCCATCTGTGGATTCATTAGCACCTCGTCTGCACGTGAATGCTGAATCCTCGTGCTCGGCTCTCTGGAGGGCGACATGTAGCCGAAAGCAGGTTTTCGTTTTGATTTTTTTAATGATTCAGACGAGTGCAAAGCATCAATCAATTAAGAGAAGCTGTCAGAGCTGCAGAATGGTTTCAGCGCTGCTTCTTCCAGCAGTAATTACCACATAATTACCCTGAGTCATCTCAGGTACAGCTACCTGGTTGAGAATATAAATGCGTGGAACGTTAGTTTCGAGTGACTCGTTTGAAAGCAGAGCTGCTGTCGGGGAAACAGCGGCAGCGACGCGCGAAGAAACCGAACTGATAATGTGATGATTAGAATTACAGACGATTTATATCCGACCGGCAGATTAGATCTGTGAGTAAACAAGTAAAAACTATAAAAATGTCATTCCAGAGGAAGTATAGAGCAGGAAATCTGCATGAAACCATATAAAAATCTGCTGGATGTGAATACTGTGTTGTATTTTTCTTCCTCTGTGATTTTTACACTAAAAAAATGCTCAAAATTATCAAAATATCATCAAAGATTAACTTAAATTAGTCCTAAATGACAAAAGCTTGTCCAAAATGGATAAAAAAATTGTCCAGAATGACCCCAAATGAGTCCAAAATGTGCAAATAGTAGAAAGAAGGTGCAAAAATAACACATCCTTGTGTGCACTGTTCTGCTTCTAGCTGCACACATCACTGCAAATACACAAAACCAGACTCATATTGTGTCCACAATGACATAAATCTAGTCAACAATGACCCAAAAAAAGTCCAAAATGACTAAAACCTTTCTAAAATTGACCCAAAATGACAAAGGATGGCTGAAATGTGTCCAAAATAAAGTCAAATTGTGTCCTTCATGACTACAATATTCTCAAAGCGACTCAAAATTTGCTTAAAATAACATAAATTTTGTTAAAAAAAAAATACTCTTCTATTTGTCCCAAATGACTAAAACTTAACCAAAATTCCTAAAAAAAAAAACAAGAACGTTGCAGTCATTAAGGACACAATCCGACTTTATTTTGGAAACGTTTGAGTCATTTTAGAATTTTTCTGTCATTTAGAATCAATGTTGGATAAACTTTAGTCAATTTGGATGGATTTCACCTAATTTTGGACAGCATTTTGACAAATTTTAGAAAACTTTTAGTCATTTTGTATTATTCTTGGGTAATTATTGACCAGATTTATGTCTTTGTGGACACATTTGAGTCTAGTTTTGTGTATGCATTGTCCAAAATAGGGCTGCAGCTAACGAAGCCTCGAGTAATCGTCTGAGCACGATACGCCATCAAAAGCGGAAGTGAGCGCGCAATGCAACAGAAATCAGCATCCGACCGGAGCGCGGAACACGGACGGACATCGGCGCTGCATCGTGCATGTATTATGTATGCATGATGCAGCGTGGACGTCCGCGTTTAGATACAGCTGTATAGTACACGCCGAAATCCGTGTTTACGATAGATCGCTGATGTCTGCGCTGCATTGTGCATACATAATGTACGTACGATGCAGCGCCGATGTCCGTCTGTGTTCCGCGCTCCGGTCGGACCCTAATTTCTGTTGCATTGCGCGCTCACTTTCGCTTTTGATGACGTTTCGTGCTCAGACGATTACTTGAGGCTTCGTTAGCTGCAGCCCTAGTCCAAAATGTGTAAAAATTGTCTAGAATGACTCAAAATTCCCGTAGACGGCCTGGTGTGTCATTTACCTGGGGAACACATGGCACCAGGATGCATTTTGGGAAGAAGACAAGCTGGAGGAAGTGTGATGCTTTGGTCAACATTCTGCTGAGAAGCCTTTGGTCCTCCATCCATGTGGATGTTACTTTGACACGTACCTCCTACCGAAGCCTTGCTGTAGACCATGAACACACTTTCATGGAAACGGTATTCCATGATGGCCTCTTTCAGCCACAAAGCAAAAACGGTTCAGGAATAGTTAGAGGAGCACAACAACCAGTTTGAGATGTTGACTTAGCCTCCAATGTTCCCTAGATCCCAATCCAATAGAGCAACTGTAGGGTGTTCTGGTCAAACAAGACCGACCCATGGAGGCCCCACCTCACAACTTCCAGGACATCAAGGATCTGATGCTGACATCTTGGTTCAGATACCACAGCACACCTTCAGGCCTAGAGGGGTCCAGATATCACAGAACACCTTCAGGGTCTAGAGGAGTCCAGATACCACAGAACACCTTCAGGGTCTAGAGGAGTCCAGATATCACAGAACACCTTCACGTCTAGAGGAATCCAGATGCCACAACACACCTTAAGGGTCTAGAGGAGTCCAGGTACCACAGCACACATTCAGGTCTAGAGGAGTCCAGATACCACAGCACACATTCAGGTCTAGAGGAGTCCAGATACCACAGCACACCTTAAGGGTCTAGAGGAGTCCAGATACCACAGAACACCTTCAGGTCTAGAGGAGTCCAGGTACCACAGCACACCTTCAGGGTCTAGTGGAGTCCAGGTACCACAGCACACATTCAGGTCTAGAGGAGTCCAGATACCACAGCACACCTTAAGGGTCTAGAGGAGTCCAGATACCACAGAACACCTTCAGGTCTAGAGGAGTCCAGGTACCACAGCACACCTTCAGGGTCTAGTGGAGTCCAGGTACCACAGCACACATTCAGGTCTAGAGGAGTCCAGATACCACAGCACACCTTAAGGGTCTAGAGGAGTCCAGATACCACAGAACACCTTCAGGTCTAGAGGAGTCCAGGTACCACAGCACACCTTCAGGGTCTAGTGGAGTCCAGGTACCACAGCACACATTCAGGTCTAGAGGAGTCCAGATACCACAGCACACCTTAAGGGTCTAGAGGAGTCCAGGTACCACAGCACGCCTTAAGGGTCTAGAGGAGTCCAGATACCACAGCACACCTTAAGGGTCTAGAGGAGTCCAGATACCACAGCACACCTTCAGGTCTAGAGGAGTCCAGATACCACAGAACACCTTCAGGTCTAGAGGAGTCCAGATACCACAGCACACATTCAGGTCTAGAGGAGTCCAAGCCTCGACGGACCAACACAGCATTATCTAGGTGGTCATATTGTTAGACCTGATCGGTGTGTATTTGTCCATGGAATTAGAAAGCAGTACTTTGAGTAGACGTACTTGAAGCCACAACTGCAGTTAAAGTCAAAGTTTAAAACCTTCCGATGCTCCCTTTACCTCCAGTCAGCCTTCATCCCAACACTTCCTGCTTCTTCATCCTCAGAACAAACCGTGTGGCTGTAATAAGACAATAAGAGCCGTTCTGGCTGACAGAACAGAGCCGGGCCTAAATTACTGCACATTATCAGGACGGCGGCGCTGAAACATCCACGGCGGCAAACTCACGGCCCTCGCAATCTAATGAAACGAAGCTTCGCGTGAAACAATAACGCTGACATTCAGTTGGGCCCGGATTTGCCTTTCAAATGAGGCTATTGATGGTTTAGAAAGTCACAATCCAGCTGCGCCGGCCGGGAAAAAGCAACAGTCAGATCGGAACCTTTGTTCCTGTCACGCCGTCCTGCCTCCATCTGCTGCATCGAGGTTTTTATTTTCCACCTGCCGTCGACACAATAAAACAAATATCATTGTCTTACTCCGGCCCTGTTGGCGCCGCATATTATTAATAACAGACAACTGACAGTGGAGTCACATTCAGAGGCCTCTTAGTGTCAGTCCAAAATATGACAATAGAAGAAAGAAGATGTAAAAAAAAAACAATAAATCTAGTCAACAATTACCCAAAAATAGTCCAAAATGACTAGAACTTTCCTAAAATTAATACAATTTGTCTAAATTGTGTCTGAAATTAGGTGAAATCCATCCAAAATTACTTAAGTTTATCTGAAATTAATCCAAAATGACAGAAAAAAAAGTCTAAAATGTCTCAAATGCAATCACAATGTTCTCAAAATGGCTTGAAATTGTTCCAAAAGACTAAAACCCGTCTAAAGTGATTAAAACTTGTCCAAAATGCAGAAAAAATCATCCATAATGACCCAAAATTCATCGAAAATGTGCAAATAGAAGAAAGAAGGTGCAAAAATAACATGTCTTTGTGAGGCTGTTCTGCTTCTAGATACACACATCATTCAAATACACAAACCTACACTCAAAATGTGTCCACAATGACATAAATGTGGACAACAATTGCCCCAAAACAATCCAAAATGGCTAAAGCATTTCTGAAATTCCTAAAATGTTTAAAAAAACTGAGGTTAAATTGGTCCAAAATTACTTGAAAATCGATCCAAAATGAAAGAAAAAGTCTCAAATGGCTCAAATGTGTCCAAAATAAAGTCAGAATGTGTCCTTAGTAACTACAATGTTCTCAGAAGGACTCAAAAATGAGCCTAAAATGACAGTTTTCTAAATGTCCCAAATGACTAAAATTATCCAAAATTCATCAAATTTGTCCAAAATTCAGCGAACTTCATCTAAAATGACCTGAGACTATCCAAGATGAATAAAAATTGTCCAGAATGACTCAAAATAAGTCCAAAACGTGCAAATAGAAGAAAGAAGGTGCAAAAATAGCACATCATTATGCACACTGTTCTGTTGCTAGCTGCACACATCATTACAAATATACAAAACTAGACTCAAAATGTGTCCACAATGACAGAAATCTGCTCAACAATTACCAAAAATAGTCCAGAATGACAAGAACTTTTCTGAAATTCCTAAATTGTGTCAAAAATGAAGTGAAATCGGTCCAAAATTACTTGAAAATCGATCCAAAATGACAGAAAAAAAGTCTAAAATGGCTCAAATGTGTCCAAAATAAAGTCACATTGTGTCCTTAGTGACTACAATGTTCTCAGAATGACTCAAAAATAAGCTTAAAATGACATAAATCTGGTCAAAAGTATTTTTCTAATGTCCCAAATAATTAAAACTGATTCAAAATTCAAAAAAATTGTCCAAAATGTGTCATAACTTAGGTGAAATTCATCCAAAATGACTAATATTTGTCCAAAATGCAGAAAAAATTGTCCAGAATGACCCAAAATTAGTCAAAATGTGCAAAACTAACACGTCCCTGTGTGGCTGTTCTGCTTCTGAACAAGTTTGAATCATTTTGGACAAATTTTAGATAAACTCCAGTTTTAGTCATTTGGGACATTTAGAAGAATATTTTTGACAAGATTTATGTAATTTTAGACTCATTTTGATTCATTTGGTAGAATGATGTCATTTTCTGTCATTGTGGATCAATTTTGGATAAACTTCAGTCATTTCGGACCGATTTCACCCAAAGTCCGGTGACAAATTTTAGGAATTTCAGAAAAGTTCTCGTCATTTTGGGCTCATTTTTGGTCATTCTGGACAATCTTTTATGCATTTTGGACATGATTTAGTCATTTTGGACTAATTTTGGAGAAACTTAGGTCATTTTGGATGGATTTCACCTGATTTCAGACAATTTTGAGAAATATTAGTCAATTTTTATCCATTTTGGACTATTTTTGACCAGATTTATGTCACTATGAACACATTTTGAGTCTGGTTTTGTGTATTTAAATGATGTGTACAGCCAGAAGCAGAACAGTCACACAAGCATGTGTTATTTTTGCACCTTCTTTCTCCTATTTGTATATTTTTTCTTTGTTTTAGATGCATCCTGCCTCCACATCTAGAGGCCTCTTGGTCTCGGGGCTAATTAAAGTCATTCTTCGGTAATATTCCTAAATCAACTGCTTCCTCTTTAGCTCGTTTAGCGGCTAATTGGAAGCATGTGCACCAAAGCCAGAGGCTCCCTTTTAACCCCTGACACTTGGAGAATGTGTCTGTCGCAGGCATTGATTTATTTCTCTTTATTCTCGCATCCAGGAGGGAGAACGTGCAGCTTTCTAATTACGTTTGTCGATGCGCCGCCGCTGCTGCTGCTGGTGTTTATCTCAGCGCTTCATGCTGGCAGGAGGAGTTCAGGTCACGGTTTCTGGTAGAAGAAGTGATGTTTCACCAGGAGAAGCAGCAGAAACAGGAGTCTGACTAAAGACTGTGACAGAAACATTATTTCCTGAATTGCAAAGTGTTTTCTTTTGTGCGATTTCACTCCCGTTTCATCAGCAAGACAAAGACAAATTATCGACAATGTGATGTTTCTTGTTCACAGCGAGATTTTCTGTACAGTAAATAAAGGGACTATTTTCTACACAAAATTCAAATTTACTGATTTTAAGAAACCTTCCGAGTTGCAAATGTTATTTTAAAGAGGTTTTGGCAGAATAGTGTTGGATAAACTTCAGATTTTGTGCAATTTAAACTAAAATGCTGCATTAATTGTTTTAAAAGTTACTTAATTTTGAGGTAATTCCATGAAATTGATGCAAAAATTTAAGCATCAGTGGAATTAATGAATTTCTTCAAAGCGACTACATGAACAAAAACAAGAAAAATCCAAAAACTGCTCATTTAAATTATTTTAACGTTTCAAACTTTAAAACTTGTGTTCATATTTAAGGCAATTAAGTAATTAATGCACAAAAAATACTTCAAATAACACGAAAAACCACTTTGTTGAACAACTTAATGTGATGAGTAATTGCCTCAAAGTCTTAAAATAATTCAAAATCCCTCTTTTTTAGATGTGTAAATATCCTTTATCAGATATTTAAAAAGATTTTAAAATGTAAAATTAAGACTAGAAATAATATTTAAATTATTCAACCATTACTCAGCCATATTTAGAGCTAATTTTGTTGTTCTAAGACATATAAATATTCTTTATTAGATATTTAATACATACACAACATGTTAAATTAAAACTAGAAACAGTATTTTAATTACTCAGCCATATTAGGAGGAATTTTGTTGTTTTAAGACATATACATACACCCCCCGCCAAAAGTTTTGAGACGGGTTCTCATTCATTTGAATGAGAATCCGTCTCAAAACTTTTGACAGGGGATGTAGCCTTTATTAGATATTTAAAACAAGATTTTAAAACATACACAACATGTTAAATTAAAACTAGAAACAGTATTTTAATTACTCAACCATATTTATGAGGAATTTTATTGTTTTGAGATCTATAACGATCCTTTATTAGATATTAAAAATATTTAAAAACATACACAATATGCAGAATTAAAACTAGAAGTGGCTTTTAAATTACTCAATCATATTTAGAGCTAATTTTGTCACTAGGAATAGTAGCTTAATTATGGAATTTTTAAATATTTCAGTCATTTACAGCAGTTTTTGGCACTCCGGCTGCCAGAATATTTCCATTATTTACATTTATTCTACTGTCTGTCCATGACTGTGAACATTCTGAACACATTTGGACTTTAGGAAGCCTTGGAGGGAAACAACTCGCCCAATTATTTTAAATTTTCTCGTTCTTTTATTATTTAAAAGTTGATTTCAGACCAAACATCTCCTGTCTGACTGCTTGCAGCTCATTATGGCCTCGCTGCACCTCAGAGATTCTGTGGACCCGACAGACGGTTTTTATTCTCCTTCTGCTGCAGCAGTCGAAGGTTTTTGGTGTTTATCTGCTCAGACAGCTTCCCTCTGAACTCCCGTTAATCATTCATGTCGCTCCATTTCTGCAGCAACAGAAAAAACAAAGCAAACAGAATAACACTGCGACGGAGAAACGTCTCCAGATGCTGCAGCAGGTTTACTGAGGAGAACGAAGCTCGTCGTCTTCAACCAGGAAACAATCGGAGGACGGAGATTGATTTCCTCTTTCTGATCCATTAAGCTTCACCTCTCCTGGATCCTCTCAAACACCTGCCTCCTGACGGGACATTAGCGGTGTTTTATACATTAGCTAACCCTCTGATGCGTCCGTCTGAGCACAGAACCACCGTTTCTGTGCGCATCTCCATTTAGAGGAAGATCGTTTCTGTTCACCGGATCGTCCTCATGGAGAAGGTAAAGGTAGGACGAGGACAGAACAGACGGAGAAACTCTATGGAATCATCAAAGGATCACCAGACATGAGACGTTACAGACTTTAGAGCAGCAGTTTATACAGAAAAACCAATAAAAACAGATAAAACCTCAATAATGTTCCTGTTTTTAGCTCATTAATAGACGAATCACTCATCAGGTGTTCACTCTTGCAGCCATTTGTGTCATTTTGGACTCATTTTCAACTCGATTTAGACAAATTTTTAACTAATTTTGAGTCATTATGGGCAATTTCCAGTCATTTTGGACAAATTTGCAACTCATTTTAGGCAAGTTGTTGTTGTTTTGAACAAATTTTGAGTCATTTAAGATGAGCTTAAATTGCCTTTGGAGAAGTTTTGAGTCATTTTGGACAATTTTTCCCACTAATTTTAGGTTTGAGTGAATTTTTAACTCAATTTAGACACATTTTTGTCATTCTGGATAAATTTTAATCAATTTTGAACTTGTTTTTATTCATCTTGGACAATTGTCAAGTCATTTTGTATAAATCTGGGTGCATGAAGACTCTTGTGTTCACTCTGGCAAACAGTTTTTGTCGTTTTGGATTCATTTTTAACCCAGCGTGGATAAATTGTCATCATTTTGGACTAATTTTGAATCATTTCAGACAAGTTTCAATTATTTTGGACTAATTTTGGGTTATTTTAGACACGTTTCAATTATTCTGAACCAGTTTTGAGTTATTGTGGACGAATTTCCAATCATTTGGGACATGTCTGAGTACATGAAGACTCTTGTGTTCATCTAACAGCAGAACATCAGGTGAGTTTAGCTCATGGCTCAGACATTTTTGAGATTTTTCAAGTTCAAATTCTAAGTCATTTTTGACAAATTTTCAATAAATTTTAGACAAGTTTGAGTGCATGAAGACTCTCGTGTTCACTCTTACAGACAGTTTTTGTCATTTGCAACTCATTTTTGTACACATTTTAATTAATTTCAAACCAGTTTCAAGCCATTTCAGACACTTGGAGTGCATGAGGACTGTTGTGTTCCCTTTGACAGCAGAACATTTGGTGAGTTTTGTTCGTGGTTCAGACATTTCAAAGTTTGGCAGAAGCAGCTGTAGAAAGTAAATAAACCTAGAGGACTGTGAGAAAGCTGCAGGAATCCCTGACTGGCCGTTATGAACAGGAGGAAAAACAATAGAACGATTTAAACTGACAAGTGGGAAGTTGAACAGCTGTGAACCAAGCCTTTAATGGAATCAGTTGTAGAAAAAGAGCCATAAAAGCTCTTTCTTTTTTTGGTGGCACCTTATAGAAGAGCCTTCCAAGACCCTACTTGAACCCAACTGCTCTGAAGATTACTTCAACGAGACCCATCTCTGGTCCTACTTTGGATCTTACTTGTGAGGAACTCCGTAAACATCCTGTAAAAATGTCTTGTGACCACTGCTGTCCATTCAACAGCTATGTTTCTTTTTGTCCATTATTTTTACACACATAAAACTTATTTACCAGTTAAAACCAAATTTCTCCACCTTTAAACTCCTCCGCTAACAACAGTGACTCTCTGTTCAGACAAACACTTGCTTTGCTGAATCTTTATGACACAAACAAACCAAAGACGTCACAAAGTTGACTTCATGATAGTTTCTGAGCAGATCTGAAGCCTCAAATATCAACAAATCCTAAAAAAAACTAACATTATTAGCAACAAACTGGCCTCTCAGCAGGTGGATAAAGAGGTGTTTGAGCTTCCTGGATGTTTGCTGCTGGGTGCCAAACTGAGGTCACCACAGAAAGACGTGTGGTTTGATGTCAAAGGTCCTGAGGAGGTTTTTGTCCACAGCGCCCTCTGCTGCGCGCTGAAGGCACTGCAGATCTTTTCCAGTGTTCAGGAGCTCAGCTGTGAGATTTATTCAACAACGGGCTGATGCTCACTAATTAGCTTGTTTAAGATAATGAACCAGCCGATTATAACCGACGGATCCCAACTGTCCCGCCTTTGCACAGCTGCTGCAGGAAGATGGCGGCCATGTTTGGCTTTTTGATGGAACTGGAAAGCAAAGTGGTGTTTGAGAGATTAAATCAGGAGTCAGCCATGAATGCAGCACATCAAATTGGACCTGAGTTGGTTTTATTTGGACGATTTTTTTGTTTTCAGATTGTTGTTGTTGTCTGGAACAACTTTTGGGTGATTTCAGACACATTTCAATTATTTTTGAACAAGTTTTGTGTCATTTTGAGCAAATTTCCAACTCATTTTAGACCCGTTTTATCATTCTAGGCACATTTTATTTAATTTCAAACTAGATTTGAGTCATTCTGTACAAATTTCCAGTAATATTGGAGACATTTTCAACTCATTTTGGAGTTTTGAGTCATTTTTGGGAAAGTTTGGGTGCATGAAAACTCTCATGTTCACTCTTGCGGACATTTTTTGTTATTTTTGACTAATTTTAACTCAATTTAGACAAGCTGTTGTTATTTTGGATGAATTTTGAGTAATTTCAGACATGTTCATTATTTAAGTTAAGTTTTGAGTCATTTTGGGCAAATTTTCAACTCTTCTTGGACACGTTTCTGTCATTCTGGACAAATTCTAATCAATTTTAAACCACTTCTGAGTCACTCTGGACAAATTTTCAACTCATTTTGGAGTTTTGAATAATTTTGGGCAAGTCTGAGTGCATGAAGAGTCTTATGTTCACTCTTACAGGTAATTGTTGTCATTTTGGATTCATTTTAACCCAGTTTGGACAGACTGTCAACATCGTAGACAAATTTAGAGTCATTTTAGACACATTTCAGTCATTTTTGGACAAGTTTTGAGTAATTCTGGACAGTTTTTCCAAGTTATTTTAGACACATTTTTGTCATTCTGTTCAAATTTTTTGTTAATTTCAAACTACTTTTGAGTCATTCTGGACAATTTTCCAGTCATTTTGGACTAATTTTGAGTCATTTTAGACAAGGTGTTGTTGTTGTTGTTTTGGATGCATTTAAATTATTTTGGGCAAGTTTTGAGTCATTCTGGACAAGTTTGAGTGCTTGAAGATCCTCGTCTTTACTCTTGCAGCCATTTTGCACAATTTTTTTATCTGAATTTAGACAAATTTTCAACTCACTTTGTACTGATTTTGAATCGTCTTAGACACGTTTCAATTACTTTTGGCCACATTTGTGTCATTCTGGACACATTTTAATCAATTTCAAACTAGTTTTGAGTCATACTGGATCATTTTCCAGTTGTTTTCAAGGTATTGGACTAATTCTGAGGAATTTTAGACATGTTCCAGTTATTTTTGGACAATTTTTGAGTCATTGTGGAGAAATTTTCAACATGTTTTTGTCAGTCACAATTTTCCAGCCATGCAGGGGGAATATCAAAATCAAATTAATATCTGACATTAATGAGCATTTCTAAGATTAGAAATGCTGAAAGGGAAAACAAAAGCAAACCGGAGCACACCCACACTTCTGTTTAAATCTTTCTGGTTAAAAGCAAACTTCATGACAATATGGAAACACTTTTACATTGCATAACGTCGGCCGCAGACACGAGAACAAACTGCCGTTAAAAACAAACCAACACATTGTCTGCAGCCTACAGTAAGTGATGTTTTCCCATAAACTGCTCAGTGGAGCTATTTCCAGCCTGCTGATGTAAATCTAGTAATTGCTAACAGAGTGCCGTGATGTTATTTTAGCAGCTTCAAGCTCCAAGATGCAGAGATTGGCCATTAAAGTGGAATAAAATGACACCGTTTAATTCGCGGCCATCGACAGGCCTCATGCTCTGCTAAGCTGAGAGCGCATTGTGCTGTTTCATGGGTACAGAAGTGCATTTTACGGGGTAATTGAAAGGCTTTTATGTCGCAGAATGTTTGAGTCCAAAGCCGGCACTGACGGATTAAACCCGACTCTGACAGAGCGATACAAAGAGGGGGCACTTCACGGAGGAGACATGAAAGCATTTCTTGGATCCAAAGCGATAACTTTAATCTCGGAGCCAAATTTTCCGCAACAACCTACAGATGGATGAGGCTTATGTGTCATCAGTGCGGCTCTGGCTGATTGTGTTACTGTATTCCGACACTAAACAGACTCGTGTGCGAGAGTGGCAGTTGAATCAAGACGGCAGCTTCTCCAGTGCCATCTAGTTACAGTTCCGCATTTAATGCGATTAGAGATGAAGTTCTTGCTTTGGGGGGGATGAAACTAAATCTGGAACGAAACAGGGAGAAAGAAACATTTATCTTACTTTAAAATGAGTTTTTCCGAGCCTTAAATCCAATTCTGTTATTCCGAGGCATCTTGATCATAGCTCCCCGTCTGTCCCCAGTTGAGTTTCTAATCACGACTTTAAAGTAGGGACAATCAAGTTTTCTTTGCCCCCAAACTAAACGAGTCATTTTATATTTAGTATTCTGTGACACTGAGCCCAAATCCAACACCATTTTCCTCGAGAATACAAACTTCAAGTACATTAAAGTTATTATAATCCATTGAATGCATACTGAACTGAATATTTCTGCAATGCATTAAGAAAAAAAACTGCACTTCTGCACCCAAGATGTTCTTTACTGTTCTGTAGGTGTTCAGAAACCATCTACAAAACTCTGGACACATGAAAAAAAAAACTTTTTCTCTGCATGATGTAAGTAAATCTGTTGTATCTCAGCTGTAATACCAGGTTGTTCCTCCAGGTGGAGCCTCTTGCCGTTTAATACTGTAGAGACCAGAGGAGGCGTCACTAGGATTAAAGTTCATGTTGGCATTGTGGGAGTTTAGCTAGCAACGGGCACCATGACAGAGACTTTGGTGGTTGTTTATGACCTCCGACAAAGAGTTTGTGTATTTAAGACAAACTGTGATAGGAGTTTATTAATCCTCTGTGAGATAACTGCAGTGTAAGAGGTAAGTGGAAACAGGCAGAAAATTTAAATAAACAAAGAAATGTCCACGTGCAACCAGCACCATGACAAAGACTTTCGTGATTAATGACCTCCGATCTGCGATATTTTGTGTCCACATCAGAAAAGGTTGCAGGTTGGACGATAACAAACGTGTCTAATGGTTTAAAAAGGTTTATTTTATCCAAATAAAAATTTCTAATGAATGTGTTACAGTTTAAAGGTTTATTTGTCCAAAAATATTACTCTCTGTCCGGGTACTTACAGGTTTATTCTATCAATATACCGCTTCCTAACTAACAAGTTTTAGATTTAGAGGGTTAATCCAGTCCAAATTGTACATACTTCATTTTTTTGGAGTCTCTCTGGGCTGGAAATGCTAACCGGTCAGGTCACTTCGAACAGTTCATGCTGTCAACCAGACAGCATTGACAAAGACTTCTGTGGTGGTTATGACCTCCAATTAGAGCTCTTGCATGCAAGTTGAGAGTAGCTTTAGGGCCGACTTTTAGACTGGATAAGAACTTGGTTATAGACAGGTTATAAACCAGTTTTGTACTTCGTTTCAGTCTTGTGCTTTAGGACTGGATTGAAGCTAGCTTATAGGCTAATTTTAGACTTGTTCAACTTGTCAACCAGCGATAATGCATGCAAGTCGAAAGTAGTTTTAGGATTGATTTTGGACTGATTTCAGACTTGGTTTCAGTCACGTTCCACATTGTTTTAACCCTTTGAGGCACAACATGGCTCAAAAGTGATCCATATTCAAAAGAAAATGGGCATCTCTTGACCCATGTTGTGCATCAAAGGGTCAAGACTGGATTGAAGCTAAAGTCTGGGCTGATTTTAGATTTATTTCCAACTAATTGGACTACAGACAGTTCACGGTAGCAAGCAGAGAGCATTGTGGGAAATTTGGCTAGCAACAGGCACCATGACAAAGACTTCTGTGACGCTTAATGGCCTCTGAACAGAGCCTGTATTGAAGTAAAGCCGGAATCAGTAAGGATGTTTTTACTGTGTCCCAATGGTAGAAATATCTGAGCCACTTTTATGGTCCAGATCATGTATTTACTGGCTAAAATAGCTTTACAACCACAGTTTAAACCTTTAGTGGGTTAAAGTTTTATCATTGAGCTCATGTCCTTGGATGTAAACTAAGGATCAGGTTTAGAGTTTTTCTTACCAGTCAGTTAAAAAATGTCTTGATGCCAATCTTTGAGATCGGATCGGGACTCCCTGCATTTAACTATGAAAAAAACAGTCCAACTTTTAAATAGACAGAAGTTCCCAGGAGACCAGAGGAAGCCAGAGAGGAGCCAAATCCGCCAACTAACCAGGAAACCGCCATCAGCCCCCATCATTGCTGCACCATGACATCACCCAGCTTCCTCTCTCTGCTGTCTGTGGTCTGGACTCCCCATTCTGAAGGTCTCAGCAGGGCTGGGCAACTTAATCCAGCGATGAGAGACGAGAAAATAAGAGCGAGGTACTGTAGCTCTCTGCAGCATGTCAGCAGGAATACTGCCCCACTGCAGAGCTCTGTGATACAACCTGACATTACCAGCTTGGATTGCCCCCAAATTAGACGGAGGTATTTTGCTTTGGCTGCGCTCGCCGCTCCGCAAAAACCTGGACACCGTCTAAACTCCAGAAACGTCTCTAATGACAGACATATGGGACCGAAATGTGACCCTGAGCTGCAGATAATCACTGTCATTTAGCGTTAGAGCAAATCAGCGCAGGCCATTAACACTCAGACCGAAGCGGTGCTAAAAGATCCCTTTGGTTAATATGACTGCAGAGGCCGGAATCTAAAATACATGTGTTTAAAGCTGCGACAGATGGTTTTACTGCCTCCATCCAGGGCAAACAACAGTTAGATTAGTGTCATTCACTTCATACTTTATACTTACAGTTCCTACTTCTTGGTCATTTAGGTTTCATCCAGTAAATCAAATCCCATGTTTGGTATCTGAAAGAGAAAAGACAAATTTAGAGCTGAAATACAAAAGTTGATGAATAAATGAATGAATGAGTAATTTCACATTTAAAGACAGAAGATGTTCGATTTTGTGATATAAAACTGATGTGATGGCAGTGTCAGGTGTGAGAGTTTGCTTCTTACATGACCACAAAACAAAGTTGAAGGCATCAGTTTGGGTTCTGAAAGCTACGACAGATATTTTTCATCATTTTTTGACTTTAAAATGACCAAATATTTACTCAGTTAATTGAGAAAACAGATTAATAAGCCAAGAAAACAATCATTCCTTGTAGCTCTACTGATACTGTTGTCACTGCAAACAGCCGTCCTAACACCAGCTAGGAGGCCACGCTAACTTAAATCACTCTTAAGTTTGGATTATACCTCAAACATATAGTTGATGTTTAACTACTTTTCTAAGCTGTGACTCGTTTTTCTGGATTACAACTGGGTGACTCTGTGTCACCTCATCGAGATTATGGGAGGTCAGTTGCTGAAATTCCAACATTTTCATAATTCTTCACCCAATGGAAAGCTTCAATAAATCATCTGCGAATTGGAAATCTAACAAGATGCCACTTTTAGACGTCCGTTTCTCTTAACCCTTTAAGCTTCAGTCAATTCCAGCCATTTTCAGTACAAAAAAATCGCTAATATTCTATTTTTAAATTAAAAAAATGACGAAAAATACAGGGAATATTGGACGGGCATCGCGAGGTGCATTTCCTTGAAACTAACCGATTCGTGGATTTTATACCGACTTCAGGACATGTTTTGGACAAAATAGTTTACTGGCTTGTGTCATCTGGATGTAAAAGGTTGGATTATGGCCGTTTTTTGTGGAATCTTTTTTTTTGTGTGTAATAATGAACCCGGAAATGTGAGTCGCGCTGTGTACGTTGAAGCCGTGTATAGAGAACGGATGGATGGATATTCGTTTTTGTCGGACACGTGTTTTTCTCACCCGCTGTGGTAATCGCATCTGAAAGTGGTTTATACCGGCGGATTCATGAGAATCTAAGCTTTCAATCGGCGTATAGTGTTTGTATAATCGCGTTTGCAGCCGTCGGACATTCTTGAAATTCCTATGCAAATTAGTAGGTGTACCACCGGCGGTACACTGAAGCTTAAGGGGTATACGTCTTTGAGTCTTCAAAACTGCATTCTTTCTTTCAGCCAGCAGGGGGTGGATCGTCTGGTGGTAAAAACATGTCTGATTGTACAGAAGTCCATGAGAAAATAAAACTAAAACAAAAAATAAATAAATACAGATAAAACTTCAACAAGCTCAGCTCATTAATGGAAGAATCGCATGTCCAGGTTGGACTGAAGCTCAACAGGAGACATGAAAACAGTCTTTGAATTAAAGTTTCCACAGAGATCTGACCATCAAAGCTAACGTTAGCCACATTAGTGAAACAGCATGCTAACACTCAGGATTTACCATCAGTAATAGAGCAGTGATACAGGTGATGTTCAGTTCCTGTGATGCTGGCAGTGCATGAAGACTCTCGTGTTCACTCTCGCAGACAGTTTTCCAGTCATTTTGGACTCATTTCCTGCTCATTTTAGACAAGCTGTTGTTGTTTTTGATGAATTTTGAGTCATTTCAGACACATTTTAATTATTATTGGACAAGTTTTGAGTCATTGTGGACAATTTTCTAATCATTTTGGACAGGTCTGAGTGCATGAAGACTCTTGTGTTCACTCCTACAGTCAACAGCAAAACATTTGGTGAGTTTTGCTCGTAGCATTTTAGAGTTATCAAGTTCAAACTCTGAGTCATTTTGGACAAATTTTCAGCTCATTTTGGTGTGCGAGTCATTTTGGGCAAGTTTGGGTGCATGAAGATTCTCGTGTTCACTCTTGGAGCCCGTTTTTTGTCATTTTGGACAAATTTTTAACTCAATTTAGACTCACTTTGAACAGTTTGTACATGTTTTTGTCATTCTGGACGAACTTTGAATCATTTTGGACTAATTTTGAATTAAAACCAGGATAAATGAAACATGTTAGCATGAAGACAACATGGAAGAAAATTGAATGTTTGCACACAAGTTGACAATATCATCTCTTGCCATCTCAGATTTCACCAACCTACCCATGATTTAAGGTGTCCATTTGGCTGAAATTAGTCATTTTGTGGCCATTATTTATCCATTCTGTTGTTGTTTTGTGTCTTGTTTACGTCTTTTTGTTTCTTTGTGACAGTTCTGTCTCAGGTTTGTAATTTTTTGTCTCACTTCTGTCATTTTGTGTCATTTTTGTCCATCTGTGCTTTGTTTATGTCATCTTGAGTCTATTTTTTTACGTTTCAACAGTAGTGGAAATATATTTGTATGCCTGACAGTAGGATATTAACAAATAGTTAGCATATAAGGAACTGAGTATTTCTTTGTAATACTTTCTAAGGAAAAGTAACACCTATTTGAGTCTTTTGTTGTTACGAATCTTGTGTTCCAACTTCATGGCTGATTTTAATGGTACTACTACTCTTACAAACACTACATTCTGTACTTAAACTGGCACATGTTGATGTTTTTCAGGAGAAAAAAATGGGAATATATTTGACATTGCTACATATTTTTAGATGTAAAATTTCTCTTTCTTTAGTGTTAAGTTCTTCATTTTGAATTAAAAATAGCTTTTTTGGCAGTATTTCTACTTAATATCAGAGTACTTCTTTTACCACTGCAAACATTCATCAGAGAAAAGGTTAAAATAAAGCAATGTAAGAGTTTTAAAGGTTTAATGCAGTAAACTGGTTAATTCAAAGGTGATGAAGTCCAAGATGTTTGGTTTGGTCTCAAATATACTTAGATAAACATCTGATGTCTTATGCTTCTTACCCTGTGACACTTTTCTCTCTCTATTAAATTTTCTTCACTGTAATCAGAGGCTGAAGGATTAATTACTGACACTAATTACACCCGTGCTTCTCCTCCAACACAAATACTTCATGACAAAACCATTCAGTCAACAAGTCAGAGCGGCTTCTGGATTCTTTTGTGAATTTTGGGCCTTAAAAGAGTTTTAAACATTCATCTTATTAAAAACAAAGTAGGACAAAGGTGGTAGCTGAGATTGACACTGACTCATTACATTAAATGCAGCGTCATTTTCGACTCAACAAAATCCACACATCAGAGCATTTTTCACTACCAAAACCTATATTTTTTAACACTATTTTTTCACTTTACTCTTCATACTGAACACTTTTATCTTCTTACCTAACGCAGTTGCTCAGCAAACTGACATTTAACAAGTTCATGATCAAACATTTCGTCTTTCTTCGCTTTGCGTCGCCTCTTTACAACGTCTACAGGCGAAGCTTAATAGTTTTGACCTGTGAGCGCTTCCGTACCGGAGTGGCAGGTTCCAGGAAGTGGCTTCGCTCTCACAACAAACAGCGCAGTTTTCTCGCCAAACTATGAACAATTTTACCAAAGTTCTCGGTAAATCAGTCCACAAAACAGGACGCTTTCCATGTGGAAACAGTCCAGTAACCGGTCGAAGTTTGCTGCCAGGACAGTTTTTCCTTTTTTCGTTTAGTTTGATGGAGATTCGAGCAGGCTAACAAAGTTAGCCACAGCAGCTAACAGATGTTCCAGGAACTTTATTTGGCTGAAGATGTTTTTTAATCGACTTTAAATGTGATTTCAGACCGTTTAGAGGAAGTAAACATACAGGTGAGTGATTTATTTAACTTGTGTTTATTCATGTAATGTGTCGGCTGTAATTTTAGGTCTATATAGACACATAGGTAAACTATAAATCGTAAATCTGATCATATTTATACCTCATGTATACAAAATGCCAATAATCCTGTATTTAATGTTATTAACTTTATGCGCATTATTGGAATCTGCACTGAACTTTTGGTTCACATCAAACATGCTCTTTTACACATATTTAAAGCTGTACATAGTAAACACTCATTTTCCTTATTAATTGTGCTGCCCTTTTTTAAAAAAAAAGAAAAGAAAAAGTGTTTCTTCTGTAAACAAAAATTCCTAGTTTGTGTTGTCATACTGACAGACTAAAGCTAATTTAGAATCTAATAAACTGAATGTCCCTTAGTAGCTGTTTTCCATTGAGTAAACTGGTTCTGCATTTGTTGTAGTTTCATCCAAAGTAAATTAAAGAATGTACTGAATATTATGTACAATCTAGAAATGTAGTTTTGACTGTTGAAGAACCCAATAAGCAGAACGTCCTGTATCGTCACAGCTCTTCTCAACTTCTGGGTCAAGATCCCAAAATAAGGTCCTGAGATAAAAGATAAGATACATGAAATTCAAATATTTTGTCAAATTTTCCTTTTTCCAGGACACTCTTACGTCTTAAAATCAGTGAAAAGCTTTGGAATAAAGTTTTATACTCAATAGTTATCAATCCATTTTTGTTCCAAATGTTCAGATATTTTCAGCGCAGTTTTCTTTACTGAATTCTAAAATCTTTTTCTTGGGCTCTGATACCTTTTTCTATCACCATCAGTGTTTATCTGACTGGTGACAAGTAGTAATCTCCTGTCAGCACTGACGAATAAATAGCGAAAAGTCCTCTTTTAATTGAACGTGTATAAAATTTCAAAAAGGTTTTGAGTTACTGTGAATTGTGACAGCAAGATTTTCAGTTTTTGTTCAAATATGTGTCAAAACACAAAACAAAACTTATCGATCAACCCCTATCTGGAGAAATGCAACCTGTGATGAGGATTACAAGCACAAAGCTGTCTTTTCTATATTTATATATTATGTTCTTCTTGTCAGATCTGTCACTTTAAAGTGTCTTTATATGTGTCCTAAGTTCCAAACTAACAGACCTTTCTTCACTGATTTTGACTCCATTTATCACCAACAAGTGAATTTTAAGTTCTCAGATTTTCACTGATTTATCTGGAGCATTTTAATGTCTTTGTTTCAGATGTGACACTTCAGATGTCGGCCGATATGATGTTGTGTTTTTTTTTTAAGGCAGATAACTGTAGAGAAAACACAGCCTCCCACACAGAACTTAATCGAAAGCCTTTGTTTATGAAATTTTCCATCTGCTTAATTTTAAAAGGAAAACTTTTTCAGCATTTATCCTTCAGTGCTGTTTCTGGTGATGCAGAACTGTGGGTTGAAATTGTTTTCAAATTAATTCATTCATTTCACAGCCTATGGCAACGCCTCTGAGTGTTTAATGCTTTCTACAGTTGGATGCCAGTTTATTAGGAACACCTAATCTGATCACAGAGCTTCAGTTTTTACAACTACAGGATTGTGTAGCTTGTTGTGCTTTAGAGCTTTATTTAGGGTCAGGGTTAGTTTTAAAAGGCAGAAGTAAGACTCACTTTGTCAACAGAACTTTAAGATATTAGTCCATGACTGATGTTGTAGCTAATGCTAATGCTAGGTTAGTGGGACCTGCAAAATGTGGTTCTGTTCAGTTATAAATTAAAAAGGCAAAGTAAGGGTTGCGACATTAAAAGTGGACTGTTTTTTTAATTTAGTTGCAGTTAATCTGCTGTTTTTCCTTCCTGGTTGCAGAACGATGCCGCGCCTGCAGTCCGGCGTGTGGAAACATTTCACACTGGCCATCAAGGATGGAAGAGAAACCTTCATGTGCAACTACTGTCTGAGGACCTACACCAAGAACGCCACCAAGATGCAGATGCATCTGGACAAGTGTAAGGAGTTTTCTGTGGTTTCTCAGCGGTCTCCAGGCCCAGAAGGAAGCTCCTCGGCCTCCATCCCGGTTCCCTCCTACTCCTTCCTGCCGGCGGCCTCGTCTGGGGGACAGTTCCTCATCGACTCGGTGGATCAGCGGAGCCAGGCGCTGGCTGACGAGTGTCTGGCGAGGGCCGTGTTCGCCTCGTCTTCAGCGCTCAGCCTCACAGACAACATCTACTGGAAGCGATTCTTCGGCGTCCTGCGGCCGGCGTACTGCCCCCCGACCCCCGAGGCTCTGTCCACCCACCTGCTGGACGACGAGTACGACCGAGTGAGGAGCGTGGTCCATGAGGCCGTCAGGAAGGCCGACTGCGTCTCCATCATCTGCAGCAGCTGGTCCGACGTTAATGAAACAGGAACTGTCGTCTATGTCGTCACCACTCCTTTCCCGCTCTTCTACAAAAGCAGCAAGACGAAGGAGTTCACAGCCGAGGAGCTGAAAGACGTCATCAGCGAAGTTGGACCTCAGAAGGTTTTCGCTGTCGTCACCGATGACTCTCCTGAGATGGTGTCGGCGTGGCTCCAGGTGGAGGAAGCGTTTCCTCACATATCGGCCATCGGCTGCTCTGCTGCTGCCGTCCACCGGCTGTTTGATGACATCATGAAGCAGCCGTCTATGATGTCACTGTGCAGCCGAGCTGAGCAGGTGTTCAGGTGTTTAAGAGAGCAGAAAATACCAGCAGAGACTTCCAGAAGCTGGAAAACTACCAAACTAAGAAAGCGGTCTGACAGGCTGGAGCTGCCTGACTGGACCGATGTGGTGACCCTGCTCAGCTGTCTGCTGGAGGATCAGAACCATCTCCAGAACCTGACCCACACGCTGGACGTGGATGCTCCCATCAGGTCGACTCTACAGGACGAAGACTTCTGGAAAGGTCTGAGCAGCAGCAGAAACCTTCTCTACCTGGTCGGGAGTCATCTGGACTTCATGAGAGGAGAAGATGCCGTTCTGTCTGGGGTTGTCGACATGTTCGGTCGGCTACGATACGCCATTGGAGCAACTCTTTCCGGGTCGGTGCTGCTCAGCGGCGAGCAGGAAGCCGTCATGGCGTCGCTGGACAGATGTGAGGAGTTCTGCGTGAAGCCGATCCACACCGCGGCGTTCATGTTGGACCCGAAACACGCCGGACAGCAGACGCTCTCCGGGGAACAGATCAGCGGCGCCTACAGCCTCATCTCCACGCTGTCGCAGCACCTGGACCTGGACGAGGGGAAAGTTCTGGCCAGCTTCGCTCGTTTCTCAGCTAGACAGGGCCTGTGGAGGGGATCAGGGATCTGGAGCTCCTGTCAGCACGTATCTCCATCCACCTGGTGGAAAGGACTGTGTTCGTCTGAGCCGATGTCCGCCGTCGCCTTCGCTCTTCTCCAGATCCCTCCCACCACGGCGGCCTGCGATCGCCTGCGGTCGCATTTCAATCACGCTAAAACAGAAACTTTGATCTCAGCTGAAAGGTTGCACAAACTGGTGGCCGTTCAGACGAATCTGAACCTTTTAGAGCCGCTGGAGAGTGAAGAAGAAGAGAAGAAGGTTTTATGTCAGTCTGAGACTAAATGTGAACCCATGTAGAGAAAAACTGCCTTCAATGGCACGTTCCCACCAGCACCTACTCAGCTCGGTTTGTGAGGTTTTTTTATTTGGACGTAGTACCAGCTACTATTTAATGACCTACTGAGGGTTCCAAGCGAGCTGAGTGGAGCAGATAATGTGACATCTACAGAATGCAGGCCACTGATTGGACAAGGAGTGATGACACACGAGAGCGACTCCATCACGAAAACCAAACCCACCATTTAAAAAACATAGCAACAGCGACGGTGTGCACTGTTCTTCATGGAATTGAGAAAATCTGACAAAAAGCCACAGACGGAGCAGCAGGTTTACCGTCGCCTCCACCCACGATGAGGTGGAACTCAACTGTGATGGAAAACGACCTAAACTGAGCCCAGTTGAGTAGGTGCTAGTGGAAAAGCACCTAAAATGAACAAAATCCAGTTTATTAGATCAAATGTAGAGTTTTTCTGAACTATCAGTTTTGCACTGACTTTCTGTGACACTTAATCTGATGTGTTTAATTGCACATTATTGAACTTTTTTATTACAGAAATAAATTCTGTAAATCAACTTTTTGTAATCACAATGTGACACTTTAACACACTAGCAGTCTTTGTTAGAACATTTATTTACATGATGTAAATAAAACCATTGTTTATCTAAAAGTTCTGCTTCTTCTTCTCCATAGAGGGTTAGAGGGAGGGTTAGGGTTAGCCCTAACACTAACCCTAGCGCTATAGAGTGTAGAGCGTTTTATTTCACAACTGAGATTTATCCTTAAGGTGTAGTTGGCAGTTTAGCAGCGAAAACATGGTTCGAGTTCAGATTAAACACCAAACTGCACCATGTTGATTAATAATAAGCATATTTTTATACCTTCTTTCAGTTAGTCTTGCTGTTTCCAGTCTTTATGCTAAGCTAACTAGCTGCTAGCTGAGAACCGTTCACATATCTGCTGGCAAATAAAATGGAAAAAGTCCAGGTTTAGCACTTCACCAAATATTTAATGGAGCAAAATTTAGCCTCAGGCTTCTTTTATCACAGAAATACACTTTGGGAGGTGAAAGTTTGGCAGTTTACCAGCAAATTTCTACAGGTTAAACACACCAAAGAACACCATGTTGATTTATTCTAAGTGCATTTTGATTTTATTTTTTGCTCATTCTCTCTGTTTCCAGTCTTTATGCTAAGCTAACTAGCTGCTAGCTGAGAAACGTTCACATATCTGCTGGTAAATAAATGGAAAAAGTCCAGCAGCAGCACAAGTGTAGTTGGCAGTTTACATTGAATACATGGTTCTAATACAGATTAAACACCAAACTGCACCATGTTGATTAACAGTACGTGTGTTTGTATACCTTCTTCTAGCCAGACTTGTCATTTCCGGTCTTTATGCTAAGCTAACAGGCTGCTAGCTGTTGAATGCTCACATATTTGCTGATAAATGCGATGGAAAATGTCCAGGTTTAGCGCTTCAAAGATTTAAAGACGTAAAATTTCGCTTTAGCTCGTGTAGAATTTAAAACCACAGTTTGACGTGAAGCTGCAGCGTCGTTTCTCTGAAGCGTCGGCTGGTTTTCCTCGCCGCTGGTCGGTGGTTTTGGCTCCGAGGGGAGATGCGAGGCCTTGTAAACAGCAGCATTATTAATCTTAATAGGAACCTGCACTCTCTGCTGCTTCACTCCATAAATCCTCGGCTGCCTCTTCGTCCTGCTGTCCGCTCTGAGGGGGTTTCAGGTCGTGTGTGGGCAGTAACTACAGCGGCGTATGTATCGTCGTGATGTATGCTGTTTATGACAGATGGCGGCGTGTTGGCTGCTTCTTAAAGTTGCCCTCTCTGTGATTCAGCAGTGAAATCACTGCTATGCTAATTTTACACTCCGGTCACGGCTTCATCTGTGTTTAATTTTCTGCAGGCTTCCATTATCGGTGTCATCGTCGGTCGTGTGTCATCCACTCAAAGCTTTAGCACAACACAGACGGGGAAACATTAGAACCTACAATAAATCTGGTGTGATTTTAGGTTTTTCTTAAGGGAGGAATCCTGAAAGCTTCAGTTAAAACCAGCTGGAGATGGATTCAACAGATGTAGATTAGAAAACGGAGTCATCTGTCGGTATTTATTAAGATGATATGATATTTGATGAACATCTCTGTTTAATGCTCATTATCTCTGACTGGGATTTCGGGTTTTGTTGTTTCGTTTAACTCAAACAAAACCTGGATATGTTGAACTTCTCATCTGACTCTCAGACAAAAAGCAAATAACGTGTTTCCTAAAAAGTTGAGGTTTTCATTTTAAACATTTCATAAGCAATCTCTGCTTTCTGCGAGCCATCAGCTGGTTCCATTCGGCCTGTTTCTTTACAGCTGAACCCACATTTACCGCAGCAGCATTTTACATAAATACGCTTCTATTGAACCTCTTTCCTCTGTGATATAATTCAACCCAGACAAGGCGGCTCTTCATACATTCAGAAAACTTGCTCCGCTGAATCAGGTGTCAGAAAGCAGAAGGTGTTGAAGACGGTGAACAGAGTCCGAACACAAAGACTCGTTGATTAAACCTCATTCTCCCTTCAGGGTTTCATATTCGGCTCCTTGAAACGTTGATAAAAATACAAGTTTCTGCTGTCGGTGATGCAGACAAACTGGCTTTTGTCTACAGTTGAAGCAGCCGATCTCTTCCCCTCCACAGCCAGTCATTGTTCAGGTCCAGATAATAGCATCGGGGCTTGACGGGGGAGTTTGACTTGGATCGGAACCAGCTGTTAAAGCAGAAACACTTTATCAACCTGATTAGATTACTCTCTATCTCATGTGGCTTTAATTGTCAGACGGTGATACGTCTCCAACCTGACGGAGACGTCATGGAGTCATTTAGTTTAATGATCTGTGGAGGTTTAATTCAGGCAGATTAATCGGTGTTCGGATCAGAACCCTCAGAGGAAGGAGAAAGAAAGAGTTTTCATTGTTGGCTGTTGTTTCCAGACCACCTTCAGCGACGGTGTTCATGAGCTGATGTGGTTCTTCAGTGCAGTTGTGTTCTTTTGTGTTTAAATGTAAGAATCTGTAGTAGTACGCAGAGGCTGAAGACTTATTTGGTGTTATAGGTGGTTGTAGGTGTGTATTCATGCAGGACCAGATAGATGGCAGCTATGAGGATCTCTCTAAAAAATGAGGAACCATCAATATACACTGCCTGTCCAAAAGAAAAAAAAGTCACCACCTGGATTTAACTAAACAAATAGGTAGGAGCCTTCCATTGGATAATTACTGCAGTGATGAATATGTTTCAGCTGCAACAACTTATTTAACTCTAGCTGATGCAGTGAGGAGCTTCTCATTTCTTATACAAACATGTTGGAAGACAAATCCTGTGGTCATGGAAAGGATGTTAATCTGTCTCAGAAGGGTCAAATTATTGGCCTGCATCAAGCAAAGAAAACTAAGGAGATGAAACGACTAAAATCCAGTTAAGAACCGTCCAGCGTATTATTAAAACCTGAAGGATAGTGGAGAACCATCATCTTCTGGAACAAACTCTTAGATGATCGTAGAAAACTAACAGTAGAACTCAAGGCTATTTAGTAGTGAAAGTAAGAGCAAACTCAAAGGATTGGGACTAAACAGCTGTAGCTCTAAGAAAACCACTGATCAGTAAAAAAAAAAAAAAAAGGCTTCAGTTTACTGTGGAGCATAAAGATTGGACTCTGGAGCAATGGAAGAAGGTCATGTGGTCTGATGAGTGCAGATTTACCCTGTTCCAAAGTGATAAGTTTAGGGTTTTTTTATTTGGTCCCGACTTTGTACTGGTTTTTGTCTTTTTAGGACTGGTTCCAGACTGTATTCTGACTGGTTCTGAACACATTTTTGGACTGGTTTAGGTTTGATTTTGGTCCTGGCTTAAGACTTTTTAAGGACTGGTCTGAGACTGTCTTAGGCAGGTCTTGGACTTTTTTTTTTTAACCCCAAGAACACCAAACCAACCATCAAGCATGGTGGTGGCAGTATCATGCCCTGAGGAACTGTAACTTCCCGCCATATGCATGACATGGACTCCTTAATATTTGCAGTTATGTTGTATACTGTCATAAAATACTACTAATAATACATAAACTCCACTCAGATGCGACTGCAGTTATATGGAGTCAAAAGGCACCTTTACTTTGGGACATTTCTGCCATTTTTGACCTTGATAATAGTTAGAATTTGCTGTGGACTGGATTCATGTTTTATTCTGCGGCTGCTACATCCGGCTGACTTCTGTATTTAGAGATGACCGTGGTGTCGAACTGTTGGTTGCTAACGTTCAGCCTCCTGTAATAACAGACCAGCAGCAGTTTGTGGTCAGAACCTCCCATAATTTCCTCATTCCTGACTCCGACCAGCACCAGCCCACCATCAGCCCTCTGTAAGAGCAGCAGAACCAGAAGTTCAGCTGCAGATCTGTAAAACAACAAGTCCTGTTCCTGTTCATGATGCTTTCATAATTACACTCCAACCAGCCGAATCACGACGCGGTTTTTCTGCCACTTCAAACCTGAACAGCGGCATGAAGATGTATTATAAGACATAAGATCAGTGACGGCGGGCGTCCTGCTGAGGAAGATCATCACAGCTCAGATCTAGAACATGGCGTTTCCATGGAACACGGAGAGCTGACGTTAACCTTAAAATAATCTCATTTGTTCCACTGAATGTGTTGAAAACCGTCATCCTGCTGCAGAGCTGAAGGTCAACATCTCCACGCTTTGTTCCATCTGAACCAGCATTTAATTATGTATCATTACTAAACAGAGTGGTGTTTCATCACTGCTTTAAAGGCGAGATTAGATAAGATTTGAGGTGGCATGGCTCAGTGGGTAGAGTGGCTGTCTTGTAACTGGAAGGTTGCCAGTTCGATCCTCGGCCCGTTGTGCTCATGTTGAGGTGTCCCTGAGCAAGACATCGAACCCCTAATTGCTCCTGGTGGGTCGTGGTTAGCGCCTTGCATGGCAGCTTCCACCATCAGTGTGTGAATGTGACGTATCATGTAAAGCGCTTTGGATAAAAGCGCTATATAAATACAACCATTTACCAAGATTTATTCAACTCAGTTTGTTTAAATTTACATCGCAAGACCTCACAAAATCTGAGGAACCCAACAAATGTAGAGTTTCCTTTAGAATTCCTTTGAACAACTTGACAACTGTGTTTTTATGTATGCATCTTGAAAAAAAAACAACGAAAATCCATGATTTTAATGTAATTTTTGCGTATCTGAAACATCCAAATGCTTAAGTTTGTAACAGAAGAGCAGTAAGGAATTGTTGTTTCAAGTTTCTGAAAATGTTCTTGTTTAGCATGTGGCTAAACTACATCAGTTCAGACTATTTTAAGCTGTAATCATAGGTCATATTTGAAGGTCAGTAGCTTAGACATGGTTTATACCAGACACATGACCCACAACGCAAACCTTCTCCATCTTGTCAGCTATACCTGTGTGAAACTCCAAACCCGTAGAGCAAACTTTATTAAAATTACACACTTTGTAGTTTGTGGTGTCTGAACCTCAATGCTCAAAGACAAGGTGATGCTCAACACAGCTGATATTACAGGTGGTTTCTCCAAATTCCAGACAAAATACTCCTTTCAATGACCAACCAACCACTGGAGGTTTCATGTTTTGTTTCATCCACTTGCGTCAGGCAACATCTGGATCCCGAAAGCAGTAAAACGTTGTGTGGAATGAGTTTGTTGCTACGAGCCGCTGTGTGATTTTTTAGTATTTTGTTGGCAGCGTTTGGTCGGAGCTGGCAGCCTCGCTTTATTCCAGCAAACATTGGCTTCGGCTGAAAGTCGGGGGACTCATCTGGGATGAGAGATGGCAGCAAATAACCCAAATAGTGATGGAAGCGCTGGGAGGAGGTCCGTCTGCTGCATCTGTGGAGTCTTTTATATCAGAAAAGGCTGCAAAAAAAAACCCCAAACACAAACAGGCTGAAAATAACGTCTCATGTTTGATAGTCGCTCCGGCAACCTGCATCTAACCGGAAGGAGACCGTCGTCGCTGGATCATCAGTCATCTCTGGAGGCATTTTCATCCTCACACTTTTATCCCAACCCAGAAGGAATCAGAAGAAGACGAAGAAGAAGAAGGAGAAGAAGAAGGAGGAGGAGGAGGAGAGAAGAGCAAGAAGAAAGATAGAAGAAAAGGAGGACAGAAGAAGAAGAAAAAGAAGGATAGAAGAAGAAAGAAGAAGGATAGAAAGAGGAGAAAAAGAAGGATAGAAGAAGAAAGAAGAAGGATAGAAAGAGGAGAAAAGAACGATAGAAGAGTAGAAGAAGCACAGAAGAAGAAGAAGAAGAAAAAGATGAAAAAAGAATAGAAGAAGCGGAAAGATAGAAGAAGAAAGATAGAAAAAGAAGAAGAAGAAGAATAGAAGACAGGTAGAAGAAGAAGAAGAGATAGAAAATGATAGAACAAAAAGAAAGAGAAGAAGAATATAAAGAAGGATAGAAAAGAAGAATGATAGAAGAACAACAAAGATAGAAGAAAAGAAGGATAGAAGAAGAAGTAGTATAGAAAAAATAAAAAGAAGGGTAGAAGAAGAAGAAGAACAACAACAGACAAAGGATCGAAGAAAAAAGATAAAAGAAGAAGAAGGAGGAGAATAGAAGAAAAGGATAAAAGAAGGATAGAAGGAGAAAAGAAGGGTAGAAGAACAACAATAGATGAAGGATAGAAGAAAAAGGATAAAAAGAGAAGGATTGACTATGAAGAAGGATAGGAGAACAACAATAGAAGAAGGATAGAAGAAAAAGGATGAAAGAAGAAGAAGAAGAACAGAAGAAGAGGAAGAAGAAGGATAGAAGAAAAAGGACGAAAGAAGAAGAAGGAGGAGGATCTGTGACTTCCCTCGTCTCTCCTCCCACCCATGAAGACCAAAGGTGGAGCTGCTCTGGATGCTTTGTTTTCCACTTGGGAGTTGAAGAAGTGAGATTCAGAGCTGCTGCTGCTGGAGAGAAAAAAAACCTGGTCGCTGCCAAGAAACGCAGCTTTAACTGCAACCAGATGTACAATTAGAAGCACTTACAACCGCCGAGGCCTTTTGGTGGGTGAAGGAAAGCGGCAGATAAACTCGAAGGCCAAACAAGCAACGTTCTGCAGAAATATTTATCTGCTGCAGCTTTAATGCGCCCGTTTTTATTGTCTCTTAGATGCAGATTGTGGGCCGCTGGTTTTATACGCTAATTACAGCCTCTGGACTGATTTCCATCCAGCTCATTATTGAGGCCGATTCAGTGACTCAGACTCCTAACCTGCTCTGTTCGTCTCTTTCTGCGGTTATATTCGGGCTGACGTATAGTTTCCTGAGTAGCGCCAACCAGAACTCCGTGTTTTTTTTTTTGTTTTTTTTGAGGATTCGGTGGGAACTTTCAGAAGGCGATGGAGAAAATGAGATAGAGGGAATGAAAAGCAGCTGTTTTTATGTGTCGGAGAAAGAAAATCAATCTTGTAAAAATGCTTTTCTGTTTTTACAATCTCAAATTTGAAGGCCTAGAAATACTCGAAAACATGCGACAATTGCCACACGTATCGGGATTGGTTAAAAATTAGATATTTTAGGGGATTTGCATAGATGTGATCCAAAATAGCTCAATAGCGCCACATGGAAAATTTCAAACAGGAACTACGGCCACTACATGTCACCTACAGCTATGAAATTTATTAGACATATGTAACTCGTCAAGAGGAACGAAAATGTAATTGGAAACCATATCTAAGACACAACAGGAAGTCAGCCATTTTGAATTATATGTTAAATTTTTGATGATTTTGGTGCAATTTCTAAGCGGGAGGAGGTCGTCATCAATCATCTCTGGATCTCTCGTTTTCATCCTCACACTCTCATCACAGCCCAGAAGTAATGAGAAGAAAAAGAAGACGAAGAAGAGGGATAGAAGAAGATGAAGAAGGTGAAAAAAGATAGAAGAATAGAAGAAGAAAAAGAAGGACAGAAGGAGAAGAGAAAGGATAGAAGAAGAAGAACAAGGATAGAAGAAGACAGGAGGATAGAAGAAGAAAAAGAAGGATAGAAGGAAAAGAAGGAGAAGGATAGAAGAAGAAGTATTTTGGGGGATTTGCATAAATGTTATCTAAAATGGCTCAATAGCGCCATCTGAAAAATTTCAAACAGGAACTACATGTCACCTACAGCTATGAAATTTGGTAGACATATGTAACTCATCAAGAGGAACGAAAATGTAATTGACACCCATACCTAAAACACAACAGGAAGTCGGCCATTTTGAATTATGTCATATTTTGGATGATTTTGGACCAATTTCTAACTGGGAGGAGGCCGTCGTCGCTGAATCATCAATCAGCTCTGGATTGCATTTTCTTGGACCAATTTGCACATTTTCAAAAGCTCTAAACTCTGGGTAACCCCGACAGAGCTCAAACTTGGCCAGGATCTACAGCAGGCACGGGCGATCAAAAGTTATCAAAATGCTCCGCAAAAGTCTGAGGGAGTGGAAATGGCGGCAATGACACAGGAAATGCTGTGTAACTGGTCTGTATATGCTCCAATCTGCCTGAAACTTTCATGTGTGATCAGATTCCAGCCATGATGGCATTCACAGGCTGATATGCAGTCCTGTAATAGCGCCACCTATTGGATGGTCAGGAAGTGATGTATAACTAGCCTGTACATGCTCCAATCTGTCTGAAACTTTACATGTGTGATCAGTCGGGCCCTCCTCACATCCATGGGCTGAAACACACTCTCAGTCACACCTGGTGGACATGCTTGGATTCACTGACCAGCAAGGATGCGAGGACCCGTTCATTTTTCTGTTCCTGAAGTGATTGTTTTTTTGATTTTTTTTAACATTTACCCGCCGTGCCCTGATCAGATTTTTAATGCGGCTGTCAAGACTTAAGAGAAGCAGATTTATTATTCAAAAGTGTCGGTGAATTTTTCAGACGGCAATTTATTAATTTCAGACAGAAATAGACAAAACCAGGCTTCAGTTTTCAGACCAGAGACGGTCGATTTTCCTAAAACTGTCACCATGGATACGCCCTAATTAAGATAATTAAACTACATGGGTCGGATTGTCAGTGATGATTTTTTTTTCATGTTTATTGGTTTAAAATAGCACCTGCTTCACTGAAAATCAGCTTTTTAATAAGTTCATATGGTGTTTTTGCCTTTGAAAAGCAAATTGTGAGTGAAATCAAGATCCAGCCTCTTGTCAGCGCATTTCCTCCTTAAAACTGAAGTATACCTGTGACAAAAACACAAATGTGTAAACTTGCAGTGTAGGATTTTCTTTAAAAGAACAAATTATCATTTATAAAAATACAGAAATACAGATTTTTTTTTCAATTGCAGACGTTTTGTACAGCTTCATAGCACTTTTTTCCCTCTTTCCAGTCACTTCCATCAGGTTACTGCAGCTCCTGAGCTCAACTGTTACCTAAAATCAGCCACAAACATTGCATCAAATATTTATCACTACGACAGGAACCTTAAAACAGCAGCATCAACATGCAGTCACTCACCTGGAACAACAGCGTTCACCTCCTAACACACCTGGAACCGCAGTGCGGCCGACTCAGCGTCTCGTTTGCTTGCTTTGGTTTGACAGAACGTCCATTCATCCACCAGAACCTCCGTCACTCTCCACTGGAGTGTTTTTATACTGAGATGCTGGAAAATCGTCATTTTACACCAGAAACAGACTCACTGGAAGCCAAACAATCTGGATCCTGTAAAGACTGCATGAGGGGGTTTTATTATCATCACAGAGAAGTTCATGTTCCGGATAGAAATGAACTTGAAAAGTAGATTTGAAAGGTTCTCAGAGGAGTTTTTGACCTTGGGTAATGCTGAGAAGATGTTTTTCTGGATATTAATAAAGTGAGCAAAGGCAGTGAAAAAAAGAAGATTGCTCACAAGGAAACACCGTTTTTAAATGCTTTATTTGGAATATCTAAAAAAATTAAATGTGTAGATGTGTATTTCTGAAAAACACTGAATGTAAATCTACTTCCTGTTTCTTTAAGGACAATCCACATGGAAAACATGATTTTAGCAAAGAAGAAATGTATTTAGATAAGAACACAAACAATTTAAGACTGATTTAAGTGTGATTTTTAAAGAAGAAACCAAACTTTAAGGTGCTTTATGTCCTAATAGTCAAACAACTGGAGCTGAAATGATATTAGCACCAAAATTCTAAAATTACAGAAACAGAAATACTAATATGAATAATTTATTTTAAGCATTTAGGTTCATAATTAAACCAACCTGCAGCTTTTTACAGTTACAAACAAATCAGAAAAGACAAGAATCTTAATCAGCAGCAGAGATGACGCTGCTCTGCTTGATTAAAAAAGTCATTTTTAACTGAAAACTGTTTTTGCTTGAAATGTTGCTGCTGAAACACTGAAAGCTGAGTTCCAGAGGTGAAGATCTGCAGAGCTTTAGTCTAAAGTCTGCAGGTTAAACACAGAACACGAGTCCATCTGTGGCTTTTACCCACTGAATCTGACTTCTGAGTCCAATCTGGAGGAAATAATCCGACCAGCTGACACTGGAGCGTCACCGGGGAGGAGGAGGAGGAGGAGGAGGAGGAGGAGGAGGAGGAGGAGGAGGAGGAGGAGGAGGAGGAGGAGGAGGAGGAGGAAGAGGAGGATCTCCAGTCTGAAGAGTTTTCTGGAGTCACGCTGTAGAATTCAGATGAGTCACTGTTTGGAATAACAAGTAGTGTCGCTGCAAAATGATTTATTCCCTCTTAGACAACGTGACTTTATAAGGATCAGTGTTTTATTTAAAGCTCCATCAGAGGTTTCAGCACGATTTACAGAATAAACTCCTCTTTTATCTGTGATTCTTCTTCTTTTACTGAAAGTTTTTCTTATAAAAATCAACCAAATCTGAGCAAACGTCCTCTCAAACCACCTCGGAATCATCTGGTTCTTCATCTCCAGCAGCTTTATTAATGATCAGAGTTCTACCTTCATACTGTGAATATTTCCACAGTTCCAGGTCCTTGAAGTCCATAGAGGTGGGTCCAGATTTATCATTTTTTAATGGACTTTTTCCATCATTTCTGAGCCTCAGAACTTCATCAGTCCAGCAGATAGAACCATGACATTTAGGAGGAGAAACACATCTGAGTTCTGATAGAAACTGACACCAGATCAGTTTTACATTCTTTATCTCTATAACCAACTGTATCCATCAGTATTATGGGATGTATCCTGGTGTCTATGAAATGGGCTCCTAGAAACTTTTATTTTCCCCTGGATGTGTTTCTGTTTCAATTAAATCCAAAATTGCTCAAAAAGCTGTCCACAATGTCTTTAATTTGTCAAAAATGTCTCATAATTTGTCCAAAATTACAAAATAATTGTCCAAATTCTGCCAAAGATTGGCCAAAATACCTCAAACTTATGCAAAACCCCACAAAACAGAAACAAAATTGCTTAAAATTTGACCAAAACAGCAAAAGCTTGTCAAAAATCATTCAAAACTGGCTTTAAATTCTTTAAAAATGAACAAAACAGATTTTTAAGAAACATGAAATTACTCAAAAATTGTTAAAAATTTCTCCTAACATGTTTCTGATGAGGGGCTGCACAGTGAAGTAGTGGTTAGCACTTTCGCCTTGCAGCAAGAAGATCCCCAGTTCAAATCCTGGGGTGGGCCTGGGATCTTTCTGCATGGAGTTTGCATGTTCTCCCTGTGCATGCGTGGGTTTTCTCCGGCTTCCTCCCACAGTCCAAAAACATGCTGAGGTTAACTGATTACTCTAAATTGTCCGTAGGTGTGAATGTGAGTGTGATTGTGTGTCTGTATATGTAGCCCTGTGACAGACTGGTGACCTGTCCAGGGTGTCCCCTGCCTTCACCCGAGTCAGCTGAGATAGACTCCAGCACCCCCCATAACCCTAGTGAGGATAAAGCGGTGTACAGAGGATGGATGGATGGATGTTTCTGATGATTCACCAGAGAAAACTTTAAAAAATGCTTTAAAGATAGGATGCATTTTGGATTAGTTTGAGGTATTTTAGGACAATTTATGGCTCATTTTGGACAATTTCTGGCAGATTGTGGATAATTTTGGGCACATTTTTGAGGATTTTTCCACACAGAAGACACCAGGGTCATCTAGTAGACATCATTCACCCGGTAGGAGAATCATTTTATAATAAAGTCACAAATTAAACACTAGAAAGTTAAAACATTCCTGCTTGATCCTTTTGATAAAGACATCTTTCAAGTTTGTCAGATCTTGTGAAGACTCAAATAAAAGTGTTTGTGAAGCCAGTTTAATGTTGTTTAATGTTTAACCAGCAGCAGAAAACATTTCTAGGAACCTCGTGTTTGATTTGAAGGAAAGCGAGAGAATTAAAGCAACAGCTGCTGGTTTCTGGTTTACATGAGGATGATTGGTGGACAACAAGAGAAGAGAATCATTCCAGTGTGTTTTTTAAAAGCACTAAATACCAGAAGTGTGATTGAAGTGTTGCTGAAGCGATTTAATCGTTACATACACACGTGGACAAAATTGTTGGTACCCCTCAGTTAAAGAAGGAAAAACCCACAATTCTCACTGAAATCACTTGAAACTCACAAAAGTAACAATAAATAAAAATTTATTGAAAATTAAATAATCAAAAACAGCCATTACTTTTGAATTGTTGATTAACATAATTATTTAAAAAGACAAACTAATGAAACAGGCCTGGACAAAAATGATGGTACCTCTATAAAAGATTGAAAACTATTTGACCAGAGTGACATGATTAACTCAGGTGTGTCATTTAATTGACATCACAGGTGTTTCCAAACTCATAATCAGTCAGTCTGCCTATTTAAAGGGAGACAAGTAGTCACCTTGCTGTTTGGTGAAAAGGTGTGTACCACACTGAACATGGACAACAGAAAGCGAAGGAGAGAATTGTCCCAGGACATCCGAAAAAAAATGATAGACAAACATCTTAAAGGTAAAGGCTATAAGACCATCTCTAAACAGCTTGAAGTTCCTGTGACAACAGTGGCTCATATTATTCAGAAGTTCAAGACCCACGGGACAGTAGCCAACCTCCCTGGACGTGGCCGCAAGAGGAAAATTGATGACAAATTGAAGAGACGGATCGTTGGAATTGTATCCAAAGAGCCCAGAGCAACCTCCAAAGAAATTAAAGGTGAACTCCAAGGCCAAGGTACATCAGTGTCAGATCGCACCATTTGTCGTTGTTTGAGCCAAAGTGGACTTCATGGGAGACGACCAAGGAGGACACCACTGCTGAAAAAAACTCATAAAAAGCCAGACTGGAATTTGCAAAAATGCATGTTGACAAGCCACAAAGCTTCTGGGAGAATGTCCTTTGGACAGATGAGACCAAACTGGAGCTTTTTGGTAAGGCACATCAACTCTATGTTCATAGACTCAAAAACCAAGCATACGAAGAAAAGAACACTGTCCCTACGGTGAAACATGGAGGAGGCTCAGTAATGTTTTGGGGCTGCTTTACTGCATCTGGCACAGGGTGTCTTGAAAGTGTGCAAGGTACGATGAAATCTGAAGACTATCAAGGCATTCTGGAGAGAAATGTGCTGCCTAGTGTCAGAAAGCTTGGTCTCAGTCGCAGGTCATGGGTCTTCCAACAGGACAACGATCCAAAACACACAGCCAAAAACACCCAAGAATGGCTGAGAGAAAAGCGTTGGACTATTCTAAAGTGGCCTTCTATGAGCCCAGATCTGAATCCCATTGAACATATGTGGAAGGAGCTGAAACATGCCATTTGGAGAAGACACCCATCAAACCTGAGACAACTGGAGCTGTTTGCTCATGAGGAGTGGGCCAAAATACCTGTTGACAGCTGCAGAACGCTCATTGACAAATACAGAAATCGTTTAATTGCAGTGATTGCCTCAAAAGGTTGTGCAACAAAATATTAAGTTATGGGTACCATCATTTTTGTCCAGCCCTATTTCATTAGTTTGTTTTTTTTAAATAATTATGTTAATCAACAATTCAAAAGTGATGACTGATTTTGATTATTTAATTTTCAATAAATTTTTATTTATTGTTACTTTTGTGAGTTTCAAGTGATTTCAGTGAGAATTGTGGGTTTTTCCTTCTTTAACTGAGGGGTACCAACAATTTTGTCCACGTGTGTAGTTTGCTTCTTTGACAAGCTTTAGTGCTTTTATGGTGAAAAAAACTCTCTAAAATCTGTCTGATGTTATTGTTCAACCTTTAATACACTAAATTACATCCCTGTAAAACTAAACTGCATCTACATTTAGAGGGAAACATGGTTTATTTACAAAGTAAACGTATTTTCTCAGCTATGACGTCATGTTCAAAGCGTCCATATCGAAGCTGGAGGCAGACCAGAGTTTAAAATCTTTATTGAACTGATTGGTAGAGTGTAAAGATCAGCACTTTTCTGTGCAGTTAAAGAACAAATGTAGGTGGACAATACACTAAATATTGCTTTTATACACTCACCGGACACTTTATTGGCACACCTGTTCTACTGCTTGTTAACACAAATGTCTAATCAGCCAATCACATGGCAGCAACTCAGTGCATTATTCATGTAGACGTGGTCAAGACGACCTGCTGAAGTTCAAACCGAGCATCAGAATGGAAGAGAAATGATATTTAAAGGACAAACTGCTGATCTACTGGGATTTTCACCCACAACCTGTTGTGTATTATCTTATATACTGTTGTGAGAAATCCATATGCATGTGTGTGTTGAATCTGATGTACTGGCCCTGTAACCTGTACTGCATTGATTTACCTGGTACCTACTGAAAACAGTGTAGATGAAAAATAAAGAAGGCATGAGATTGGGGTTGGCATGAAGCCAAAGGGAGGATCTCTCCCTCTGGGGAATTGCCAGCCCAATATTCAATTTTTAATTAAAACTTAGGGAGTACCAGACTCTATTAAAATTAAACGGATGAGGTAATGGTGTAAAAGTGAAAGTTGGCAAGGGATAAAAGTAGGATGGACGAGGGGTGTCACCTACGCCAGCCAAAAAGTATAAAAGACAGGGCATTCTGGCAGATATTCAGAACATATCTCCAGAGGTATCTTCTCACCTGTCATGTACAGAGATAAACACTTTTTCTTGGCATCTGAAGACTGACTCCTGGACTTTTCTGGTGAGACTTTGATTATTTTACAACAAGAACCTAGCAATGATTTATAAGTGTCTGTATTATTGAAGTGAATAGTTTAGTGATTGACCTTAAGTAGTGGACATCTGGCCAAGACACTACAAACCATCTCCAGGGTTTACAGAGGATGGTCCCAAAAAAGAAAATATCCAGTGAGCTGTGTGGACCAGAGGTCAGAGGAGAATAAACAGACTGGATGGAGATGATAGAAAGGTCAACAGAAACTCAAATAACCACTGGTTCCAACCAAGGAATGCAGAATACCATCTCTGAACCTTACAGCAGCACCAGGTTCCACTCCTGTCAGCTTAGGCCCCGTCCACACGAAGACGAAACGCTGAACAGTTTCAAAAACGATCGCCGTAAAGACGATGGCGTCTCAGAAAATTTATGCATCTACACGAATGCACTCGATACGCATGGAAACGCTGTAAAACACATGTCAGACCTCTAGGGGCGCTGTAACGATATGACGGAAACACGCGCAAACGGAAGAAAAAAACTGTGGGCATGTAGCCTAGCCCCGCTAGACAACCCACGGCAACGAATTTAATTCTCTTCCAGGGTGGGCCTAGTTACCCTCCATAAGGCTCGAGGTTGGATGCTCCTAAAACTGGCCGGACCAATCACCATGAAGTGTAGAGTCAGAAGGCGGGCGTAACTAAGTGACGACAGAGGCGCGACGATTCTGACAGAAACAACCGGAAACAACTAGCCTAGCCGCGCTAGACAACCCACGGCAACGAATTTAATTCTCTGCCAGGGTCGACAACAAAAACGACAACAGTCGTTGAGCTCCATTACCACCGACTCTGAATAATCTTTCTGTTAACATGTCTGTAATATACTTGAGCTTCACCCATTGACTGTATAAATAAGGCTTCACCGAACTACCGCATCCTCTGATTTCCGGCCTATTCGTTCCACTGATTGGTTGTATACCTACCCAATTGCTGCAGAGTGATTTGATAGACAACCTTTTAGCCCGCCTCCCTCCCTGTCAAGCGGCCCTAGACCCTTGCATCTTCAGAGCATGGGTCTAGCACGGCTAGGCTAGTGGGCATGCGCACTTGCGGCAAAAGTTGTAAACAGAGAGCTTCATCAGCACATTTGCTACACTGTACGCCGCCATTGTTGTTGTCGTTGCCACGTGTGGCTCATGCGTGTCAATGAAGATACGAAACTATGACACAAGCGTTTCTGAAAAGCAGCAGATCGCCCGTACACACGGAGCTGTGTAAACGGCGTTTCAAACTCTTTCCACTCTGGAACCCGTTTTCAAAAAAGATCGTTCACAGACCCCCAAAACGCCGTCTTCGTGTGGATGATACGCAGATTTGGTAAGAAACTTATGCGTTTAGACCTCGTTTCGTCTTCGTGTGGACGGGGCATAAGAACAGGAGACTGAGGCTACAGTCCACACAGACTCACCAAAACTGGACAATAGAAGATTGGAAGAACGTTTCCTGGTCTGATGAGTCTCCATTTTAGCTGCAGCATTCAGATGGTCAGAATTTGGAGTAAACAGCATGAAAGCATGGATCCAGAAAATTAGAATAATTTCACTCATAAAACCCCAACAAAAATAGATTGAAAATGACAAAAAATATAACAAAAAACTACAAAAACAAATTGAAAATGATTTTAAAAAATGGGACCAAAAAACAACAATAAGAAATTGAAAATGACAAAAAAAAATTAGACAAAAACAACTACAAGAGATGAAAATGACCAAAAATAAACAAAACAACAAAAAATAGATTGAAAATGACAAAAATTGAGATAAAACAAGAAAAAGATTGAAAATTACAAAAAAGTGAGACAAAAAAAAACAAAAAGATATGAAAAGTGACTAAGAATGGGACAAAACAAAGCAAAAGAAATTGAAAATGACCAAAAATTTTACAAAAAACATAAAAAGATCGAAATTGGCAAAAAGTTTGACAAAAAAACAACAAAAGAGATTGAAATTTATTAAAAAAAATAAGACAAAAAACAACAAAAAAGATTGAAAATTATAAAAAATTGAGACAAAAAACAACAAAAAAGATTGAAAATTATAAAAAATTGAGACAAAAAACAACAAAAAAGATTGAAAATTATAAAAATTGAGACAAAAAACAACCAAAGGAGACTGAAAATGTGGTGTGGGGGATATTTTGTTAGTGCCAACTGATCATGGTTTAAACTCCACAGACTACCTGAGTATTGTTGCTAAAAATGTCCATCCCTTTATGATCACAGTGGACCGTCTTCTGATGCTACTTCCAGCAGAACAATGCTCCATGTCATAAAGCTCAGATCATCTCAAACTGGTTTCTTGAACATAGCAATGAGTTCTCTGGACTCCAGTGTTCTCCACAGTCACCAGATCTTAACCCACTAGAACCTTTGCGATGTGGTGGAACGGGAGATTGGACCATGGATCAAATCTGCAGCAACTGTGTGATTCTATCATGTCAATATGGACCAAAATCTCTGAAGAATGATTCCAGCACCTTGTAGAAAGTATGACACCAAGAACCAAGGCAGTTCTGAAGACAAAGGAGGTCCTACCTTTTACTAGCAAGGTGTACCTATTAAAGTGGCTGGTGACTGTATATGAGAGTTTACCAATGATGGAACCTTTGGGTGGCTAACGCAGGCCGTCCCACCCCAGAGTAGAACTCACAGTGTTGTGTCGACACGTTACAATTCATAATAAACCTCAGAGCAGCATGGTAAAGTATCTGAAGACATCAAGGAGAAGAATTCATCTACAAAAGATGTCTGCAATCCAACACAGACAAAAAAGTCAAGCCGCTTTTTTTGAATTTAAAAAAAAGATGCATTGATTGGAAAGATCTATGTCGTGTTACAGGCTAACAGCAGAAAGTATGTTTTGTTGCTGGTTCTGCTGAATAACTTTACGTCGGTTTACAGATTCATCACAGTTTCGTGGCAGCGAGTTTCTCCTCGGATCTGAAACTTCCTGCAGCTGCAGACTCTTGAGTTGGTCTGAGGAGTTCATGGGAGGTTTCTGTCTGGATGATGGAGCTCAAAGTCACGACTCGGCCCGGTTCGGTGCAATTTGCAGCACCCAGCACGTTTGCTGTTGCCATGGCAACACAGAGCTGGTGAGGAAAACGTCCCACTTTCTGTCGGCACAGCTGAGACAGAGAAACAACTGATCTTGGTTCGGTCAGAGTGTTCCCCAGGCTGCTTATTTCCACACCTGAGATGGTTTTTATTGTCCCGCTGCAAGTTTTCTATAAAACATCCAGTCAATGCTGCACCTGCAGACTGAATAAGTTCTGTTAACATGGAAACCTCACACAGCGAAACATGACGTATCACAGAGAAAAACTGAACTTCTGGAGGAGTTTGTCACTGATGAGATGTCTAAAACCTGTTTGGACGACATCTAAAACTTTGTTGTGAGTCATTTTAAAAGTCTTTGTTGGATGTCTAAAACATCTTTGTGGGACATCTAGAACATCTTCAGGAATGTCTGAAACATCTTTGTTAGATGTGTAAGACATCTTTGTGGGATGACCAAAACATCTTTGTGGAACCTCTAAAACTTCTTTTGTCAGACATCTGAAACATCTTTGTGGGATGTCTAAAACATCTTTATGGGACATCTAAAACATTTTTATGGGATGTCTAAAACATCTTTGTAGGACATCTAAAACATGTTTGTGGGATGTCTAAAACATCTTTGTCAGATATCAAAAACGTCTTTGTTGGACGTCTAAAATATCTTTGTGAGACATCTAGAACATGTGTTGGGACCCCAAAAACCCCTTTGTGGGAGATCTAAAACATCTTTATGGGACATCTAAAACATCTTTTGGGACGTTTGAAACATCCTTGTTGAACATCTAGAACATCTTTGCTGGACATCTAAAACATCTTTATGGGACATATAAAACATCTTTTGGGACGTTTGAAACATCCTTGTTGAACATCTAGAACATCTTTGCTGGACATCTAAAACATCTTTATGGGACGTATAAAACATCCTTGACTCAAGCATGTTTGCTGTTGCCATGGCAACGTAGGGCTGGCCGGCAAAACATCCCAGTTTCTGAACAGCTGAGAGAGAAAAAAACTGATCCTGGTTCGGTCAAGCTGCTTATTTCCAGACCTGAGATGGTTTTTATTGTTCCGCTGCCAGTTTTCTATAAAACATCCAGTTGATGCTGCACCTGCAGGCTGAATAAGTTCTTTATTAACATGGAAACCTCACACAGCGAAACATGACGTACTGCAGAGAAAAACTGAACTTCTCGACAGGTTTGTCACTGAAATAACTTCCTCTGAACTCAGATGGTCTCTGTTTAGTCTTCATGAAACGTCACACTGGTTCACTGCTCATCAGTCTAACAAAACGCTGCTGAGTATTGTGTCATTTCCTGATAATTTAATCCTAAGTGTGGCATTAAATCCAGTATTTCTTTATTGACGTGCAGCAGCAGCCTGCAGGGATCAGAGGAGTTAAATGTTTCCAATGAATCGAAATGAGAAAGTGGTTCATGTGACGTTTCCTCCTTCATGTCTCAACAACATGGATTTACAGAAACGATATCAGCAGCAGCATGTCACAGCCGCTACACAATCAATGGAAACCCAATCCTGCTGGAAGTCAGTGAACAGAGATGAATCAGATAAGTTTTATTTCTCAGGAGGATAAAAGGTGAAAAAAGCTGCAGCCTCCACAGATTCTGTAACATGTGACAGTGAACGGATCGCACTCTGAACTCAGCCTCCTACATTACTGAACAGCAAATAAACGAAGGTTCCGACAGGTGAAATCACAGGTTACTGGGTTTTTCTTTGAGTGAAACAAACATTTCTCACTCTGCAGATTGTGTATGAAGGAAGCATCGATATTCTCAGATGTGATCAATTCTTGGATGCGGCTCTTTTGTTTTCATTCATGACTTCAAGCTGGAAGGTTTTGTGATGCGTAAAATATACGTCTATCGGAGCCAGGTTCTCATTTGCCACTTTGATGTTGTTTCTTATTTAAGCTCAGCTGCACTTTTCAGTCCGGTCTTATAAAATTGTGTAATTTTATCTATAAGTGAGGATGTTTAGAGGTTTCTAGACCTTTTAGAGCTGCTGAACACTGTGCAGGTTCGTCCAGTGCTGGAATAAAACGCTCTGAACCTTCAGGGCCTTCAGGTGTTCGGCTGTAGATCAAATCTAAAACCATTTTGTGAGACGCCTAAACATCTTGATGCAACATCTAACACATCTTTGTTGGACATTTAAAACCTCTTTTTGAGATGTCTTTTACGTCTTTGTGGGACGTATAAAACATCTTTATGTAATGTCTAAAACATCATTTTGCGACACCTTAAAAGTCTTCCTTGGAGGTCTGAACCATCTTTTTGGGATGTCTAAAACCTCTTTGGTGGACGTTTCAACATCTCTGTCAAATGTCTAAAACATCTTTATGCAATGTCTAAAATATCTTTGTGGGATGTCTAAAACATTATTGCGAGATACCTCAGAAGTCTTTGTTGGACGTCTGAAACATCTGTGTAGGACTTCTAAAACCTCTTTGCTGGATGTCTAAAACATCTTTGTGAGATGCCTTAAAAGTCTTTGTTGGACATTTGAAACGTCTTTTTGGGACATCTAAAACCTCTTTGCTGGACGTCTAAAATATCTCTGTCAAATGTCTAAAACATCTTTATGCAATGTCTAAAATATCTTTGTGGGACGCCTTAAAAGTCTTTGTTTAACCTCTGAAACATCTGTGTGTAAAAACCTCTTTGCTGGATGTTTAAAACATCTTTGTGAAATGCCTGAAAAGTCTTCACTGGATGTTTGAAACATCCTTTTAGGATGTAAATACGCCCTGTGCACAGAGGAATAAAAACACAGTGAGCTTTGCTTGCACTTACAACACAAAATTAGCATAACTAGCACCCTGTGCTAATGCTTTCTCCCTTTAAACATCTGTGTGACGGCAGAAGTAAACAAAGGATCAGCCTGAAGTTCCTGCTGATCAGAACATCCCTCCAAGAAACCTGTTAAAGTGCTTTCCAGAAGGACAACCTCCATCAGAACACGTTTATTCCTTTCAGTTTCTGCCAGTCGCTGCCTCCGCTGGGTGCCAGCATTTGCATTTTTAACCAGAGAAGGTTGTTCTTGTCCATGTTTGCTGCTCGTCCTCAGCGGACTCAAGGTTCACTCCTGATGTTGTGTTTGGTACGCTGAATACGAAATGAGGCAGCCCGGCCTCCTGCGAGTCGGATCATCCTGACCTCAGCTGTGAACAAACACACTTGTTTATTGTGCGTCCTTGTGAGGTCGCCTCGCCTCGTGTCATCATCCTTCATGGAACGAATCGCTGTGAACCGGAAAAGAAAAGCTTTCAGAGACTTGCAGGTATGTCCTAAGTAATAACTATGATAATGACTTCATTGTGCTTTCAGTGTCATCTTCACCTGCAAAAAGTCTGCTGGAGACGAGCTGCATCTCAGAACCCAAAGTGGCTGAAATGAGAGGATGACAGCAGAGTCTGACCATGGAATACACTGAATACAGTACAAAATCAAACAAAGGAACCCTGAGCAAATATTTGCATTACGTCTACAGCTCTGAGTGGATAATTTAGTTCAAAGTTTATTCTGCATAGTTTAACTTTCAGCCTCAATACAGTTGAAACTGAAGAGGAAGAATAAAAATCTCCACTGTACAGTCCCCTTAAATGGTCAAATTACCTTCAGAGACCAAATCTATTTTCTCTACGAGGCTGTAAACTTAAAAGTCTTTGTTGGACATGTAAAACATCTTTGACACACCTTTGTTAAATGCCAAAAACATCTTTGTGGGACGTCTTGTACATCATTCCACAATCGCACTGACTTTACATGACAATTTGGATTTTTGCTCACTTTTGAGGGAGCATGTTAAGTTTCTTTCATCATCTAGTGCATCAGAAAATTTTCCTGGATGCTTTTTGGGTTTTTTCCCCATCACTGATTCACAGTATTTCTAGTTGCTGTAGTCTTCTCCGTGTACGTTGTCATGGTTGCTCTCCTTTTCACCTGAACTTGCAGGTTGGTCTGGAATACAACTTTTTAACTCATATTCTGCAGCATCAACAATCAAAAAGCAGTGACATTTATTTCAACACTGCTGCTCTTCCTCAGCAGTGCTTCACGGTTACACCCAGCGTGCATTAATACCCATGTGATCTGCATTAGCAGGTATGTTAGTATGCACGGTGAATATTTCTGCTAAAACGTTTCTGAAAATGATAAAGTATTCTGGTGCATGCTCCTTTGGAGGGATTTATTTTGTGTCGATAGGCTTCATCAGTTTCGGGTTCACTCGCCGGGCAGAGAAATGTGCTTTTATTCAAATGTAAAGGCCCAACAATCCAGCTTTAATTGTCCTGTTGAGCCGTCTTGACAGCTTTTCCAAATATTTCATTCGCTTTACAGATTTTCGTTTCGTTTAAATGGTGCTTTTCCGGTCTGAATGCTCATTAGTTGTAACAGCAATAATCTTTAACGCCTTTGCAATGCATGCAAATAAACTGTTAAATATCTGCAGGTGATTTCTCGAGTAAACTTCACCTTTTTTTCCCCAGCTGGTGGTCCGTTGGGTTCATCAGACAAACGTCCATTACATCAAAGTCATTTATCCTGGCAGACAATTCATTCGACGGCAGAAAGCAATCAGACTGTGTATGTGTAATTAACAGTCATCTCTGCCACCGTTAAATACCACACCAGTATCTGAGCCCCGTGTCCCCATTATGCACCGCTTAATTAAAAATGCAAATTAAGCTGCTTCTTAATTACACATTAACTGACATGGAAGTGGACAGAGCGGCGAGTCTGTGTGTGTGTGTGTGTGTGTGTGTGTGTGTGTGTGTGTGTGTGTGTGTGTGTGTGTGTGTGTGTGTGTGTGTGTGTGTGTGTGTGTGTGTGTGTGTGTGTGTGTGTGTGGGCCGAATTACCAGAAGGTGAACAATCGAGCTAATGGTCTGAGTGGCGAGTTGTGAGGTTTGGTGAAAATGAAATTGCAATGAAGGACAATTAATGAAACTTTGTTAATGTCTGTCAAACTTTAAAGGTTGAAATGAATCCCAGTCCGCTGCTGTCCACCAATCAACTGCTTACAATTCTGTCCATCCACTGGAATACTCCTTGAGAGAAATCTTCCTAAACGGATCTAATAAGTCGGTAGAAATGCCCTGAAGTGCTCCTTTCAGCTATGTACGACGTGATTTTTGCAAATGCCACAGCCCTTGCGTGTTTCTAGATTGTGTTAAACGTCTACTGGGGTTGTTAGAAGCATTCAAAATCAGAGTCAGGCAGTGATGAATTACAGAGACTATGTCTAGACTTTTACAGCAGCTATAAGAGAGTTTTCCACTTTCATTGCTTTTCAAAATTTAACTGTGGACATTTTAATTTGGCTTTTTTTCCCTTTTCAGCTAGAAGTGATTCACCCAACTGAAACTGCAGCCAGTTGGTGCTGGAAGTCAACAGTTAGTAAATGGATGATCTGAGGTCAGTGAATGTCGTATAAAGACTCCTGGATCTGGAAGGTCCAGTCTCTGCTGGATCAGTTCTCCTGGATAGAACTACACCATGAAGACAAAGGAACACTCCAAGAAACTCTGAGAAAAGGTTGTTGAAAAGCATCAGCCAGGATGATACAAGAACATCTAAAGTTCCTGAAGATCTCCTAGACTCCAGTTAAATCCATCATTAAGAAACGGAAGGAAGATGGAACATGAATAAATCTGACTAGAGCAGGACGTCCTCAGAAACTGAGAAACTAGTGAGGGAGTCCACGAAGACACCTGTGACTCCTCTGAAGGAGTTCCAGGTTCAGCAGCTGAGATGTTAGAGACTGTTCATCCAATAACTGTTGTCTGTTCTTCACCAGGCACAGCTTTATGGAAACAAAGAGAAAGATTCTGTTGGAAAAAAATCAAATTAAATCTGGACTAGAGTTCACCAGAAGACATGTGGAGACTCTGAAGACACCTGGAAGAAGGTTCTTTGTTCTGAGGAGACCAGGATGGAGCTTTATGTCCATCAGACTAGATGCTAGGATTGATGGACGCCAAACATCCTAAACATATCATTGGAAGAATCACAATGTGAAGCACGGCGGTGGCAGCATCATGATGTGAAGCACGGCGGTGGCAGCATCATGATGTGAAGCACGGCGGTGGCAGCATCATGATGTGAAGCACGGCGGTGGCAGCATCATGATGTGAAGCACGGCGGTGGCAGCATCATGATGTGAAGCACGGCGGTGGCAGCATCATGATGTGAAGCACGGCGGTGGCAGCATCATGATGTGAAGCACGGTGGTGGCAGCATCATGATGTGAAGCATGGTGGTGGCAGTATCATGATGGTTTGTAGAGTGTAAAATGAATGCAGCAAAGTATAGAGAAATCCTGGATGCACCTTTTATAGATCTGTATAATGATGTTTTTGTGTGAAACGGCCTTGTGGGTCATTTGTTCTTCACCTTCTTTTCAGCTGTCAAGTAGAAAAAAATTAAATTATTTGCAGAGAATTTCTGACTTTAGTAATAAGATTCTTATTGTATAATTGCTGCCTGGTCTGTAAATTCAGATAATTTGACAAGATCTTAGCTTTTATTCACATTTACAGATTTTTTATCCTTTGAACCACAAACGTTGTTTTTTAAGGCATTTTATCATTTTAAAAGTCGCCAAAATTACACCATTAATCAGAAGAACATTAGCCAGCCTTCCAACTTTAAGATGGTCCACTTATCTCTGATGTTCCTTCACTAAATTGAAGTCGTGTTTTGGTTCAGTCGTGTTATTATGACTGCTATTTGTCGCCTGACGTACATTTTCGGTCTGAGTGAACTCTGTATTAAAGTGAAAGAGTAGGGATCCACATATCTGCAGTTATTGTGTTAACGCCAGCACTTGAATTTAAAACATGCAATCTCTCTGCCTCTTATTTATATGGAAATGATTCGAGTCGAGGCTTCTGGAAACTCGTCAAACCTCACATAGCGGCTGTAGCGAGATACGCTGCCGCTGCCAAGTTGACCTCGTCATTTGTGTGCTTAGACTAAATGTTGCTTCCAGGGAATACAAGGATAAAGAAAGGAGCGAAAGTTGAGCTCGTTTTGATTATCCGAGGAGAGAGGGTTTTTCTTTTTGCATAAAACACGGGAAAATGTCGATGCAGGAAGTTCAAATTGAGGTTGAAATTGATTCGTGGACGAATGCGTGGAACCGTCAGCTCACCCTGCAGCCAAGTTTTCACCCTCGCTTCTTGAAATCGGACGTGACAGCCTGAACAGAAGTGACGCAAGAAGACGTTGAAAAGGAGACTTCTGAACGCTGACGAGATAAACACAACAAAAGAAGACGGAGGATTGCGTTCCCTCATCTCTGCAGGTCTTCATGTATGTGCTGATCTCCGGCTGTCAGAACTCGTCTCGGTTGGCCGGCCTCCAGCTCCAGCAGGCCTGCAGCGCTGCGTAGGCCCGGTTTCCTCTTTCTCATGGAAACAACGGGGTTCTAGCATGCCGTGGGAATCTCCTTGGACTGCAAACATCTCCTATTTAACCTGTGAGCAAGATGGATTTGGCTTTCTTAGAAAATCGAACCCTTTCAGAGGCGTTCGGGGGCAGCTTAAACTCTCCTCTTGTCTGCTTGTTGTTGTGGAGGTTCAGCCTCGGTCTGGAGAATCGCACTGTTCTCTGCTTTCACATCCACTCTGTCAAATGTGTTTGTCTGATTTTCACTTGAGTGTACATCACTCGTCTCAAGCACTCAGTCATTAAACCCTGATCTGTTTCTTCAGACAGAAATAATTAAGTGTTAAAGCGTCGCCTCAGCCCAGCAGCATCAGAACATGACAGAGTGAAATCTGTCATGTTCTGAACAACACAAGGATCCTCTTTATGAGCCACAACAAACTGGAAATAACTGACGGACCACAACCAGGAACTAGAAGCTGCATATCAGCCTGAGGTGAAGCTTTTCCTACGTATAGTCTTACATATTAAACAAGCGCTGCTGATGTGAGGAGTGTTTTTTACTCTGCTGAACTGGTTTGAACTCCTCAGTAAGCGTGGTTCAGGGAAACTAGGTGAAGTGTATTCAGGTAAGGTCAGCTCACATTTATGATTGCTGCCTTTTCAAATTACCCTGATTGTGCCGCATCAATTCGTAAAACTGAACAGCGTTGAAGTGCAGCATCAGAGCGCTGCATACGACTGGAGAGAAACTGAGTAAAGCAGCAGCAGCCTGGTGGGTTCTACTGATCAGTGTTTAAAGTATAATGGGAAAGGCTGGAACAAACTATGCTTCTGTACTAGGATGTCATTTAGCACCACCACTTCCTGAAAATGAAACTACTTTACTGGAAGCATCCGATGTTCTCCTCGAAACGAAGCCGTCAATCTGTGTCAGTTCATGCAAAATTTAATAAATCTGTTCATCCGTCATCTCAGATTTGGTCAGACGTGACTTATTTTTGAATTTTCAGTATTTCATGTGTTTTCAGACATGTGAATCTTTCTATTTTCACCCTAAAAAACATTGTACTAAGGAAGTCATTTTAATGGTTTAATATCTCCAGAAATAAAACTCCCACAGCAATGAAATGTGTTGAAGACTCAGACAGAATATTTTCATCAAACCAGAATAATTGAATGGATCCAGCAGAGAACAAATTTTTTAATCATTGGCCCTTGAAAATTGAAAAAAAAAATCTGCAAAATGTTCAATCCAGGCTGGTAATGTAGCCGCAAGGGGACACAAGCCAGTGTCTTATTGTGTCGGTCCCAAGCCCGGATAAATACAGAGGGTTGTGTCAGGAAGGGCGTCCGACGTAAAATTTTGGCCAAATCAAACATGCGAATCAAATGTATGACTTCCATACCGGATCGGTCGAGGCCCGGGTTAACAACGACTGCCATCGGTGCTGTCGACCTACAGGGTGCCGGTGGAAAATGGACGACTGTTGGTCGAAGAAGGAGGGGAGGAAGGTGTGCTCATAGGAAGAGAGAGAAGAAGAACACCAAGAGTCTAGGACTGAGAATAGGGACTTGAATGTTGGAACTATGACAGGAAAAGGTAGAGAGCTGGTAGACATGATGCAGAGGAGGAAGGTGGACATACTGTGTGTCCAGGAGACCAGGTGGAAAGGTAGTAAAGCTAGAAATTTAGGAGCAGGGTTCAAGTTGTTCTATCATGGTGTAGATAGGAAGAGAAATGGAGTAGGAGTTATCTTGAAGGAGGAGTTTGTTAGGAATGTCCTGGAGGGAAAGAGTGTCAGATCGAGTGATGAGCCTGAAGCTAGAAATTGAAGGTGTGATGTTCAATGTTGTTAGTTATACCATGACACTTTTTGAAGGTGGTCACCTTCAACAACTAACATTTCAAAAAAACAAAACATACATAATACTACCATTGGAATGACTACTAATACTTGTATCCCAATTTAAAGGACTGAAAAGCAAAAAACCATTTTGACATTACCCATGCCATTTTGAGTAAGAATATCTCAGTAACTACAAATATAACCCTGCTGCTTTTTTGTACAGTGATAGAAGACAGATGGAACTGTATTGTAGAAAAATTTGGGGTCTCTGGTACCTGTCCCACACTGAGATTTTTGCCACCAAAAATAGCCCATTAAAAATCTCGTCCAACTTTGGGAGCTCATATTTTCCAAACTGAGGTACCTAGAAAGCTCCAGTTTGTTAAGTTATCACACAAGTTTGTGTAGAATGGAACCCAGGGATGTTAGAACACTTCTGTGCAGTATTTGTAGTACTTTTAAGGTCCCAAACCCCACTCGTGAGTAGGTATCTCTTTTAGCATTTTTAGCAAGCCCCCATGGCCTGCAGAGTGTAGGGAAACACCTGGGGATGTTTGTGGGGCACTAGCTACATGCAGAGGCCTTGTTTACCAACTCACAGCTCTCTGGTATGTCTAGAGGATGAGAAATAACCACTTAAAGATGCAAAAAAAATGCTGGCGAGGCTTTTTATAGCCCAAATTCTGAAAATTTCAGACCCCCACATCTCAGAAACTATTTGAGCTACAGGCCTACAATTTTGCATAGAAAGTACTTTTGTGACTATCTAATGGCATGCAAATTTAGGACTAATTTGAAAATGGTGCAGCAACACCCCCAAGGAATATCTGGTCATTTCACCTGGAATGACCCAAGAGTGTTGTATGACTTTCAGGAAAGAGTTGAGACAGGCTTTGGATGGTTCAATCCAGGCTGGTATAGTGTCTCCATAAAGTTCCTGTAATATATACATGGATAGATCCATAATTCTACTAAAATATGATCTCTGATCAACATTTCACCAACTTTTGAGACTCTAACATCAGTAGAATCTACGGAGCCCCCTAGCGGACATCCTTCCTGTTTGTGTTATATCCCTTCCTGTTGTACTTTTTCTCCTCCGCGTTTGTATTTTATTCCTTCGCGTTTGTGTTTTTTTTCCTTCGCGTTGTACTTTCTCTCCTCCGCGTTTGTGTTTTATCCCTCCGCCTTTATTTTTTAAGGAACACTTTTGTCATTTTTGCCCTCCGCCTTTATTTTTTAAGGAACACTTTTGTCATTTTTGCTGTTGACAAGTTGTTTTTCAAAGACGGAGTTCGCGTTCAAAGTCGAACTCCGCTTTCAAAGTCGAACTCCGCGTTTAAAAACGAACTCCGCGTTCAAAGTCGAACTCCGTCTTGGGCCCGAGCAGTGTCACTCAGTCAGTCTGTTGAGCGTGCAGCAGGGGAGTCAGAGGACGGATTCCTACGGTACTACTTCCTGTCCAAACTTAGTTTGGAGGTTTGCTTTGCCTGGCACACCGGCTGATCATCACCTTGGGACATTACACGCCAAACGGTAAATAATTATTTTAATGAATACCACTGTGCTTCGTCTATTGTTCTGAACTCTGCTTATCTCAAGTCACATTAGCCCTTTCTGTATTTATCGCAGTTGGACTGCTTCGGTTTGCACGCCAGCATGAAGCTAAAAGGAGCGCTCGTTTTTGTTCAGTGGGACCGCGCGCGGGACGGTGCGCTTTTTATACATTCAGAGAAACAGTCGCGGTTTGGTCAGTAGAAACGTTGACAAAAACGAGCGCTCCTTTTAGCTTCATGCCAGCGTGCAAACCGAAGCAGTCCAACTGCGATAAATACAGAAAGGGCTAATGTGACTTGAGATAAGCAGAGTTCAGAACAATAGACGAAGCACTGCGGTATTCATTAAAATAATTATTTACCGTTTGGCGTGTAATGTCCCAAGGTGATGATCAGCCGGTGTGCCAGGCAAAGCAAACCTCCAAACTAAGTTTGGACAGGAAGTAGTACCGTAGGAATCCGTCCTCTGACTCCCCTGCTGCACGCTCAACAGACTGACTGAGTGACACTGCTCGGGCCCAAGACGGAGTTCGACTTTGAACACGGAGTTCGTTTTTAAACGCGGAGTTCGACTTTGAACGCGGAGTTCGACTTTGAACGCGAATTCCGTCTTTGAAAAACAACTTGTCAACAGCAAAAATGACAAAAGTGTTCCTTAAAAAATAAAGGCGGAGGGCAAAAATGACAAAAGTGTTCCTTAAAAAATAAAGGCGGAGGGCAAAAATGACAAAAGTGTTCCTTAAAAAATAAACGCGGAGGGATAAAACACAAACGTGGAGGAGAGAAAGTACAACACGAAGGAAAAAAACACAAACGCGAAGGAATAAAATACAAACGCGGAGGAGAAAAAGTACAACTGGAAGGGATATAACACAAACAGGAAGGATGTCCCCTAGGGGGCTCCGTAAGAATCTGATGTTTGGAATGTTTGAGCAGACAAGGTTCCAGTTTTTAGATATTTAAACTAAATGTCAATTTGCACTCATTGGTAGGAAACTGAACCTGGTGTTATTAAAGGCAGTCTCTTTGGGGCAATTCTGTCTCATTTTTTCTTTTTTGTGTCTTGTTTATGTCGTCTCTGGTCTCTTTGTGACTCCCTTCTGTCTCGTTGCATCTTGCTTTTCCTGTTTTTTTGCATTTTTAGTCTCTTTTTTTGTTTCTGTCCTGTCTGTTTCTTTTTGGGATAATTTTATCTTGTTTCCTTTGTTTTTTATATATTTTTTTCCTTCTGGGTTTTAAACATTTAGACTAAATGTTGATGTACACTCATTGGTAGAAAACAGAAACTAGTGTTCATTGAGGTCTAGATGTTGGTGTTCACAGAGGTCTAGATGTTCACAGAGGTCTAGATGTTCACAGAGGTCTACATGTGGGTGTTATATGTCCAGAGTTACAGGTTAATGGTTCTACATGTGTCTGTGTATTATTTGTGTTCGTTTTTTGTCTCATTTGTGTCATGTTGTGTCCCTTCTTAGGTTGGTTAGTCTTGTTTTTTGTCTTCTTTTGTCTTGTTTTTCTTGGTTTTGTGTCATTTATTTGCTTTGTTTTTGGTCTCGTTTATTTGTTTTATGTCTCTTTATGGTTGTTGTTTCACTAGTTGTGGGTCTCGTTTTTGTAATTTTCTGTCTTTGTGGGCCAGTTTGGTCTCCTCTGTTTGATTTTTTCTCTCTTTTTTGGTTGCAGGTTTGAGATATTTAGACTAAATGTTGATATGGACTCATTGGTAGGTCACCGAAACTGGTGTTCATCGGGGTGTAGATGTTGGTCTTATATTACAAGCTGCTTCCATCTTGTCTTTACATAAAAATTTATCAACATATGAGTCTAATTCTGCAGAATATTCCCATTTATTTATTGGAAATGAACAGAATCTGAGCCGCTGCTATCTGAAATGACTCCAGCGACCCTTTGATATCCGCTCAGGTCCAGTTTGTCTCTGATGACGGTGAAACCTCTCATGTGGTTTCTGCCTCCCTCAGCTCAGTCTGTCTGGTTTCAAACCCGGCAGACACAAGATGGAGGCACAAGAGCGGCACAGTGCAGCTGCCTGAAAGCCCATCAAAGCTCTGGGAACACCGAGCTCCAAGCTAAGTCAACTTGGCTGCATCCAAGCTCAAATATTTGAGCAGCGCAGTGCGGTCAGAGTGCCACTGGCAGAGCATCACAGGATCCCACGTCCAAAACAAGAATTCTGGGGGCAGAGCAGAGGGGTGGAGGACCGGTGGAAGCTGGGAATGTGAATGTTTATGCACCAGTCTCTTCAGTCTCCATCCTCCCCAATGGATGCCTGATAAAGTTTAATGTTGATGAAGAGTCTCTCTTCTGAAGTTGCTCTAGTTTTTGAGTGACAAGCCAGTTTGCATAATCACAGCCAGGATTCTGAGTTTGTGCCATTACAGTTTTCAGAACTGTTTCCATCATATTATAGCTGTCTGGCCTCAGGCGACCCGACAGCTGAGTGAATAAACTCGATAGATGCCCCGAGCAGAGTCTCCGGTTTGATTCCCGACCAACCGGACTGTTTCCTGCATCTCATTTCAGTCTCCCTCTCATGTCACTGTCAAATTAAGGCATGAATTCTTCATGCTTCAGTAAAAAGTAAGTAGACTTCCTTGTTTTTGTTGGTGAGTTCCAGATTGCATGGTTAATGGTCGATTTAACAACCCAAGTTAATACTCACCTGGCATTTTCACCACAGTTAATGACATCAGTCATCTCTCATCTGGCAGGTTTACAACCAGTAATGCCTGAAGTCATCCCTCATCTGGTAGTTTCACAACCATTACCACTGTGAGTTAACCCCTCACCTGGCATTTTTTCTATCATTACCATCTCAAGTCATCCCTCATCTGGCAGTTTTCCCACCATTAACACCCCAATTCATCCTTTAACTAAGTTTTACCATTGTTAATAGTTTGAATGATCCCTCACCTGGCAGTTTCAGTACCAATAACACTCCGAGTAACCCTTTAACTGGAAGTTCCACTGTTATTAACAGTTTGAATGATCCCTCACCTGGTAGTTTCACCACAATAACAAACTGACTCATCCATCACCTGGCAGTTTTTGCCCCATTAACACCCTGCATCATTACTCACCTGGCATTTTCACAACTATAAACATCCTGAGTAATCCCTCACCTTACAGTACACCATCACTAACACCCAAAGTAACCCCCTCACCTGGCGGTTTTTCATCCATTAACACCTCGAGTCATCTCTCACATGGCTGTTTCACCATTGTTAAAACCTTGAGTAATGAATCCCAGGTCATTAATGGTCTTGAAGCTGCCAACTGGAGTATGACTTCAGGTGTTACTGGTTATAAAACTGCCAGGTCAAGGGGATACTCTGAAATATTAACGGTGGTTAAACTGCCAGGTGAGAGATGACTCTTGTCATTGATTGTGCTAAAACTGCCAGGTGATGGATCATTCAAAGTGTTAATGATGGTGAAACTGCCAGGTGAGGGATGACTTAATGTTCTACATGATCACGGAAATGTGTGTAAATAACCCCACGCTTTACATGGAATTTCTACACTTCGTCAATGCCATTTTATACCACTGAAATGAAAAATGTGCTACCACACTGTAGTATTTGCTCATTTAACACCTGAATCTGATACTTACAGCCATTTCACTCTACTTAAAAAGTACTTTTTAAATTACAGTACAATAGTTATAAAGAGAACTAAAAATGAAGCTTGGTTACACTATCTGCTCTTACAGCCTTCTACATAAACAAAATACAGTAATATTCTGTGATTTCTGCACTTTTTAGCTTTCCACAAGTAATTTATATCATTGAAATAACACATAAGATGGTTAAAGCTACAATAAGAGGGTTGAGTCATTCATTACAACTACATACCGTGCAACTAAATGCCAAATGTGTAAAAACACAGCTATTCATTATGCCAGGATGTAGTATTAGTCCTCAATCTGACACTTACACCTGTTTCATTTCACTTTAGCACAAAAGCAGCTGTTTAAATTTGCAGTAGACTGAACAAAACAAAATTAAAAACCAAGTTTGGTTACACTATCCACTTTTACAGACTACTACACAAGCAGAAAATGAGCAAGAAGCTAGCTAATCGTCTCACAAGCTAGCTTGCTAAATTTACTAATGAAACACTTGATTACAAAACCTATATTTGATGTTTTCTATAAAATAATCAAATTCTGATCAAGATTAAGATGATTAAGTAATTTATTTGTAAATGCAGTTAAATACAAAGGGTAAGTGTAAGTGTAAAAGAGCAGTGAAGCTACGGCTAAAGGTAGCTAGCTTAGTGGCTATCAGTGGCTAACATCTTGACTTGTGACTTTAAGGAGAATTTGTGCATCTTGGTGTGTTTAAGGAACATTTACTTCAGTGTTTTGAACAGTAAATGTATTTATTATAGTTATTTTAATTTGAATATTGATGGTAATTTGTCATGTATAAAGAGAAAATCCAGCTAAAAATATGCATTTTCCATTTAAAACTTCACTGTTTCTGTAGTTGTTGTGTGTCTATTTATTATAATCTCCTCTTGTGTGATCAAGCAACTTTGACATTAAAACAACTGTTTAAATTCACAGTAAACCTGCTGAATACAAATATTGAGTGTGAGAGTAAAACAACAGCTAAGCTATGGCTAGCAGTAAATAGCTTAGTGGTTATCAGTATAAGTAAGGGAGAAATTATGTGTCTTGGTGTGTTTAAGCAACATTTGCTTCAGTGTTTTGAACAATAAATGTATTTATTATGTTGATTTTATTATTAAAATGGCAATCTGTCAAATATAAAGAGAAAATAGAGAAACTGAGCTAAACATCTGCATCTTTCATTTAAAAATTCACTGTTATTATAGTCTTTGTGTGTCTGAATATTATAATCTCTCTTCTCGTGTAGCCAAGCAACTAAAGTTACTCAAATTCTATAATGGAAAGTCCTGCTAGGCTAAATGTGAATCTGTCCTCCTCCTCACTGTCTATTTCCAGCCTGCAGACAAATAAAACATATTCATGTCGCGTAGAAGACTGTGGTGTTTCTAACAGTCGCTCTGCTGTTTCTCTGAGCTCCAACACCACCGAACTTATATTAAAGGACGGAGGCTGCTGCTGCTGCTTTAATATCAGGCCCTGAGGAAGCCGGTTCACATTAACTTTTGCTCACCTATTCAGATATCCAGTTTCAGGATTGGCATTTATGAGCAGGTTCCATACAGAGAGTTAGCGGCTGTAACGCTACACTATTGTGTTCCTGCTCCTCCGAAACAGTCAAATAGCTGCTTTTATTCTCGGTCGCCATGCTGCAGGCTCAGTATGGATTTATTCTCTCACCAGTAAATAAAATGCAGCTCCGTGACTCACCTCCTGCCCTTGGTAACATCAAACGCACGCGCACACACACAAAAGCCTTTTTATATGCAGATACTTTTGCTTTTATTCTGCATTTTGATGGGATGTGTGTTTGTCTGCCTTCGGATGCAAATTTAAAACTGACGGACGGCATATTTTAGGAAAGGCCAGAATTAAACTGCACACTTTCCACACGCTGTTGACATCTTGCTGTAAGTCCACTGAACACACTTACATGCATGTATATGCTCTGTTTATATGTAAATACTTTAGTGCCATCTAGTGGTCATGATGGACTGAATCAACTCTAAACGCCCTCATGTCCTCGGTGTTCGTCTGGTTTGCGTCCAACGCTCCACAGAGGGTCAGCAGGGACCTGATGGAGGTCGGACAGGCAGAATAAACACCTCCATCGCCCCGCTGTGTCCCCGGAGGTCGACTGCAAAACTGTTTCCTTCAGCTCTCTGGGGACGCCAAGGGGAAACGAGTGTGTGAAAGTGGGAGCGTTCGGAAGATAAATCATGACTGAACCGAACAGTGACAACATAATCCTCTGCCTCCACCCGACCCTGGACCAGCTCAGCCTCTCTGCCTAAACAGACGTTTAATAGTCTGTCGACCTTCAGCTGGACTCTGTGCAAAACACAGAGCTGGAAACCCTGAAATGAACAGTCCTCGTAGATATATATATATATATACACATATGTCAGAGTTATATGTGCTTTTACTGGGAAATCAAACCAGAATTGAAAGCGTATTTGTTTAAAGACAGAAGTATTCAGTACTGACAAGTGGATTCGTGAGTCTTCTTGGGTTTATGGTTTTGTTGTTTTGATTTACTCTAAAATCCAGCTGTACATTTGAACATAAAGAAGCATTTAGCAGCTAAACATAGAAGCTTGTTCAATATAAAATCATCCATCTGAATAAAGTTAGTCTCAGAATCATCTGGTTCTTCATCTCCAGTGACTTTATCAATGATCAGAGTTCTACCTTCATACTGTGAATATTTCCACAGTTCCAGGTCCTTGAAGTTCATACAGGTGGGTCCAGATTTATCACTTTTTAATGGACTTTTTCCATCATTTCTGAGCCTCAGAACTTCATCAGTCCAGCAGATAGAACCATGACATTTAGGAGGAGGAACACATATGAGTTCTGGTAAACATTGAAACTAAAATGACAAAAAAAAAAAGCTGGAAAATTACCATAAAAAAAAGACAAAATCGACCAAAAACGGGCCAAAATTGTTGCAAAGAAACACAAAATCAGCACAAAAAGACCCAGAATCACCACAAAAACAGGTAAATGTATCACAAAGAATGACTACATAAAAGTCCAAACTACCACAAAGTGATCCTAAATTACCACAAAAATAAGTGAACACACCACAGAAAGACTGAAAGTCTTCCTTAAAAGTACCAAAATCACCCCAAAGAATCATCTGGTTCTTCATCTACAGTAACTTTGTTAAATGATCAGTTTACCCTCATACTGAAAATGTCATGTCTCTTATCTGCCATACTGATGAAGTTCTGAGGCTCAGAAATGATGGAGAAAGTCCATTGAAAAGTGATAAATCTGGACCCACCTCTATGGACTTCTAGGACCTGGAACTGTGGAAATATTCACAGTATGAAGGTAGAACTTTGATCATTAAATAAATTTACTGTAGATACAGAACCAGTTGGTTTTGAGGAAGTTTTGGGGGAGACAAATTGTTTTTTCTTCTTCTCAGAATTACCCAAAAACAACAAGAAGTTCTAAAGAAAAGCTAATATGGCTCCATGTCTGCAGGACGTGTAAACAGGCACTTGAGCCCTGTGTAAAGTTAACAAAAAGTCTGTATCTTGTGTTATTTCCGTCCACAAAGTCAGTTAATGCAGTTGAAGACCATTTGATGTTATTTGCAACTCTATTTGGTCAAACTTTTATCCAGTTTCATCCTTGGAAGAAGTCCACACATGGCAGCTCCGTCCTCACAGCTCATCGGATGGAATTAGAGCTAAAGTTAGAGCTGAAAATCATTTTAAACTCAGGAGCCAAAACTAGCCGTCTTTGGTGTAGATATAACGATTAATCCCTCAATAATGAAGCTGCTTCCTCCAAGAAATAAACATTTTAAAACTTCAAAACACAATATAAGGCCTGTGTATGTGCATGAATGAGTGAAAAGCGAGAATATTGGAGTCTAATAGTGCATATAGAAATGTTTTTGCATGTTCTCTCATTTCCACGGCACAAAAGCCCCTGATTTCCAAACATCTTCACCCTAAAGCTCCCAGTATCCCTCATAAACTGCTTCATCACAGTAATTAGTCACTTTAGCAGACTTTAGTGACCCAAACCAGATGGAAAACAGCAGATTTTAACTCCTGTTACTTGTTTTTTTGCTGGAAAAACTGAGCTGCGGTGGTTTTAAATCTGTTTGCTGTTACTTTTTCTGTCCAACAGGTGGCGGCGATGCTTCACTGTGCCCCGTGTCCTTCTTAGAACTCTTCAAGAACCCACTTGACCTACATTTAGAGATATCAAACATGCAAATAAAACATTTCAATTCTAGTTTTCTTCTTTGCATTTGACCTCCGGTTCATTTCTGCTCTCCGGAGTGAATTCTTTGGCATGAAACTCTGTGGATGTGTCATCTGGCGCTGCTCATCGCCACGATGAAGAATCTCCCAGAAGAGTCGCAGCAACAGAGACTGATGTCAGACGTCAGCCGGCATCCTATCTATAATCTCTTCCACAGCTCTGATAAGTCAATAAATTAGGGGCTTGTCTCTGAATGTTGCCTTTATACTGACACTATTCCCTCTGTGGCGATTTACAGTTCAGTCCTGCAGTTTGTTACACAGACGGAGGAGACAGAAGAAGCCAGATAAGGGCCAGAGATGGATGATTTATGGAGCTTTTACGGCTCGTCGTCTTGGTGGGCAGATCGTAACCCGGTGCAGCTCTTCTTTTGTGCTGACTTTCACTGCACCGTCCTCGTCTCTTTGTGCAGATAATGAAGCCTAATAAATACCTCCTGGCCTCGGCTATCGGAGGCCTTCCTGACCCGTCTGCCCCGGAGGTTTGCAGGAATAAACCCACTTTGATCTGCTCAGACGCCGTTAACTGCAGATTAGATTCGACTGTATTTGCATAATGCCTCCTTCAGTGGTTTGCAGCAGGCCGGGGCTCCGGGGAGAGCAGGAGTCTGGCTGCTTCAAACTGCTAAAATGACAATCGAGGCACCGTTTGGAAACTCGCCTCATCCTGAGTGTAATTAGCTTTTTGTGTTTGCTTGTTTTTCCCGCTAACTTCTGAGCTCTAATGAGTCCATCCAGCTGTCAGCAGAAAGCGACCCGTCAGATGGTGATAGAATGACTTCATGCCAACTCTGATGAATCATCCGAACATTTCACGCTGAGAAAAACAGAACAAATGGCGACTTCTGATTGGAACCAAGGAGCCACATGCAGTTTTGCATGTTAGGAAACATCATTACAGAGTTTTTCTGCAACTGAGCCGAAGCAGGAGTCTCTGGGATTAACGTACAGACTGGAAACAATGGAAACCATTAAGACTGACTGGTTGAAAACTCAAAAATAGCTCCTCTAACCTCAGTATTAAACAAGAAAAGCTCTCAGAGAGCAACAGTACTCCACCAAGGACGTTCATTTCTCCAATAAGCATTGTCAGAAATGCAGCATTTTTTAAATTTATTTATAGAAATGCAGCTTTTGTGTATTAGTTATAGATGATCAGAAATCACAACATCATAGAATGTGCCTATTTAACCCCTTGACGCCTATTGTCGTGAATTCGCATCATTCCACCTTCACTCAGACTGGAGCTGAGACAGCGTATCCGTTCCCCCAATGCTGGTTTGTGTGTATTCAATACGTAGCTCGGAATCTTTTGCAAGCACTGGTTTCTCGTAGGACCAGTCAGAGTGGGACCTAATTATATATACCTGTTATTATTATGATATATCTGTTCTGTGTGTATTAGATAAATTTACAATCTCCACTTACTGGAGAGCAAAAACATATAAAAATGTTTTCAATGTAAATAAGTTCAGGTGTAAAAGGGTCAATACACAAGGGGTCTTCAACTTACATCTGAGTTCTGTTCCTACGGCCTGACGTAAGTCAGTTTGTAAGTCGGAACTCCATCACAGGAGTCTGATTTATGTCTGGGAGCCATAATGAAGAGCAACAAGTTAGCGAATGTAGCACTATCCAAGGCGGAGTACAACCAGAGAATGGAAACAAAGCCGTCTTATAGCGCCACATGACGACGTATTCATCCGCTCTGCTCACCAACTAGTTGCACGAAACAAGTTCAAACGTAACGATAAAACGCCGTAGGTCGAGGACGTCGTAAACTGAGGACTCCCCGTAGACGTACCTACAAACAAAATGATGTTGCACTGAGCACAGGCGTGTGTTATGCATATGCACAGATACTGAATCACCTGACCTAAATATGTAGCGGGTGGTGGGAACTGATGGGACTCAGAAACACCCCCACAGTTTAATCAGTTGTTCCTTGTATAATTTCCGATGGAGAAGTCCTGATAAGTCCTCAGTAGTGGATTTGTAGTCGAAGTATTTACATTTACTCATTATTAGCCCTTTTGTATTTCATGTCTTGATCCTTCCTCATTTGTGTTTAGCTGCTGTAACATGTAAATTTCCCTGTTGACGGATCAATGAAGTTTATATTATCTTATTATATATTTACATTGCCATTTATTTAAGCACAATATTTATGTTTATTTAATTGTTACCTACAGCTTATTCTGTTTGTCCTGTTTATACACTTTATGTTCATATCACTGTGTTTCTACCATTTATTCTAATAATAATAACAATGCAATACTATCAGTGTTACTAATACATATTCATATATCTTTCATACATTCATGTGTTGTTTATACTGTTGTATTTAACACATTCATGCTGCATTTAAAGCTGTTCTTATTCGACATTTCACTGCACTTCATGCTTCTTTTTCACTACTAGTTCGGTGCTAAACTGCATGTTCTCGTCTCGTTCTCTGTGCTATGACAGATGTTAAATCTAATCCAACCTGAAAAGTTAAAGCTAACTTAGATGACAGCAGTTTGTTTGAGCTAACGTTTAAACTCGTGTGTCTCTGTTTGTCCTGAATCTTTATCTCAGCGGTGATGTTCTGCAGTTTGGAGTGTCTAAAACAAACCGCTGCTCAGACTAAAAGCCGTTTCTGTCTGCAGATATCAGCCGTCTGCTGTTTCCTGAAACATCCGTCCGACGCTCAGACGAACCTCTGACCTCTGATCAGTCGTCTGGACGCTGCAGGCTTCAGTTACCGATTCCCTCTGTTCTGGTGTCTGCAATGATGATGGGTGGAAAACAACCAGATCACACTTCAGGTAAAGAAGAAATGTGGTAGATTCTCTGATCAGCGTCTCTGCAGGGAGAGTTTCTAATCGAGTTCAGTTCATGGCTTCACAACAACAGCTCTGACTCTTTACTTCTGTATCTTTCTTTAGTTCAGCTTCTACAGCTGAAGCTCTTTTAAACTGCTTCCCATTTAAACCAGCCGTGTAAATAAATTAATCCGTTTACAAGACTTCACCTCCACTTGCAAAAGTTGAAACTAACGGGCAAACTTTTTTAAATTCACACTAGTGTGAATTAAAACAAATCATTGCTTTGTGTGATGCTTGATAGAAAAACTGAGCTACTCTCTGTTACAATTTATAATAATTTTACTTCACAAGCGTTTCAACGGTCATAACATGTATCAGAGACAATCAAGCAGCGCGTTTGAAATAAACAGTAAAGTCATTTATTGTCTCCCAAGTATCCTTTTTTGCAGCATGATCTGAGATGCGCCTGTTTTATCGCAGATTTGTGATTTTATTTTTCTGCAGTCAATTTTTTTTGATGCTCGTGTGTTGCTGAATGCATTCTGTAGTTTTCTAGATTAATTTCTCCTTTCTTAAGGGATTTATTGGCTTATAATAGGATTTTGGGGGGGGGGTCGATTAACCTTGCCAGCAAGTTGATTTCTCGCGATATTTGTGAGTTCACAATCTCTCAAGAAACCATCTTGCTCCGCTCCCGCATTCACTGTTCGTACAGAGCCAAGTTGGCACGGGCCAATCACGCCAGCAGTATTCGTGTGAGGGGCGGGATATCCGGGTGTGAAGACGACACCAAGCGCCAGTAGATCAAAACAACACGGCAACGGAGGACAACGATCGTGTAGATTGCTGCTATTAAGTCAATTTTAGCTGAATCTCCTAAGGAGGAAAGAACGAGAGGCGCTTTGCCGCATTTCTGGATGGTAAGATGTTTGTGCTTTTTTACCT